>NC_134274.1:22369858-22609858 GCF_031893055.1 Leptodactylus fuscus | reverse complement strand
TTTTAGTTACAAGTTTGTAGCGCCAAGTTAACCAGTATAAAAGTGGCTTAAAAATGTGGTGCATGCGCAAACTGCGCTAGAGTTTTTTATACAGTGTGCGCCTAAATAGAAAATCCAGCGCAACTTAGATCATTGGGTCATAGACGACTTTCTCGTACTCGGTGAAGGTTTCAGTTTATTCCCCCAATGTAGCTAAAATAAAGTCAATACGCATAGCTGTGACCTAATAGAGTAGAGCTAAACAACAAGGTAAATCCAATGGAAGGTAAAGCATTAAAGGGGTGTAAGGGAATTGCTAGATGTGCAATTCCCTAGCGCTGCTGCTGCTGGAACAGTGGAGGAAGGAGAAGAGAGAGTGAGTGTTAGGATGGGGTCCCGCAGGTTTCCTTCCCAGCGCACAGCGCCACCTGCAGGTCAATCCAACTCTCGCCCTCGGTGTCATGCAGTGAGATGTCTGGAGTCTAAGTCCAGCTTTCTGCCCACTGAGCATGCGCGGACCTTTTGGAGGCACTCAGAGGCTAAGTCCCATTTTGCCCATACTGAGCATGTTCAGTAAAGTTATGGCCACCGACCTGTGGACGAGGACTTGCCTTTTTATAGTGTGAGCCGACGCCCGCCGGGTGCTCACACTTTGACTAAAATACTTTGAGACAGGAGGTCAGGGCTAGGTTCCAGAGAAGGCAGGTTGCCAGATAGGGCATCCAGGATAGGATTCCTTGGCCTACCAGGGCACTGCCGTTAGGCACTGCAGTGCTAACCACTGAGCCACCGTGTTGCCCCCAGCCTCTTCATTACTTGCCAAGCACAGTGCTGTACATTTGTGAATGAGGCTGAGCCTGTAAAGTAGAAGTGTCACTCAGAGAGAGCCTCTGCTGCTTCACCCACTTGATCCATGGGGGTCTCCAGGCAAGGACTCTCACAGATCTTCAAATGATGACTTCACCTAAGTATAGGTCATCCAAGTAAAGTCCCAGAAAATCAATAGTAGTGACATATCAATGACCCACTCCAGCAAGTTGGGTGGTTATTTCCTGTCTGTTTTGATAGTGCAGGGAATAGAGACCAGCAGGGGTCCTGGGAAGAGTTGGAATAGGATGGTGGCGGATCAGGGAAGCATTGGACTGGGAGAATCGTTGTGTAATCCTACATTTTTAGGCATTCTGACCCAATACTTATTGGCCAGACAGCCCTTTACTATTTCTACTGAGAATAATTGGAAGCTACAAACCCTCCTATGACCGATAGGAACCCGATTCCATTGATCAGCAGGGATTCCTAACATCAGACACAATGTCACATACGTCTGATTGAGATGTCATATAAGAATTTAGTGAGAACTCCTTTTAGGTAAAATTCCTATGTTTGAGCATGGTGAAGGGTTATTATATGGTATCCAGTATTTATATGAGCTTAGGTGTGTTTTATGATGAAACTTCACACAGTGCCCTGGTTAATAGGAAAAGAGACATTCATTGTCAAACAGGAGGTGACAGATCACAGGGCAGGGAAAATCCAGAAAGACATATCTCATTTATAGCCTGCGAGTTCTCAGCCTCCACCTAAGACATAAATCTTGCACCCTGCATGTGTTTTATGACCTCAGCTCTGCCATAAAGCCGTCATCTTCATTGGGCTGAAATCACACATGGAGGTTTTGGTGCAGATTGTAAAAATTCAGTATGTGTAAGGGGGCTTGCCAATGTGTTGGGTATTCCATTCGGGGGATCTGACAGTATAGTAGCAGTAAGGACTCAGGACACTACAAGGCGGTGATAGATTTTATATAAGATGAAGTCACGCATAGTTTGGGCTGTTGTGCCATCTAGTGGCTATGCATGAATGAGCACAAGGAAGGTGATTTTGTGCACATGTACAAAAGCTTGGAAGCATTGCTCCGATTTACTAATAGACGGACAGTGTAAACTTAGGCAGCCTGAAAATACACCAGATTTATTGGACAAAACCATGTGTAGCGCAAAATAAGCAACGTTTTATGCAAGTCGTAATAAATCTGGGATGCCATGTCTATGTAAAATACACATCCTTATTAAAGCATAACCTAAGAGAGCTTTTTCCTATTATATTACTTGCTGTGACCTCTTCACTACTTGCCAGGCACAGTGCTGCACATAGTGGCTGTGTTTGGTATTACAGCTCAGCCCCATTCATTTGAATGGGGTTAAGTTTAAGCATGGTCATCTGACATGGCATGCTTGAACTTCACTTGCCTGGGAAAAGGAGTTGGAGCTCAATATCGTAGTCTATAATGCCAAGAATACTGCAACTGAAGGCAAATGAACCCAATAATAATAATAATAATACATTTTATTTATATAGCGCCAACATATTCCGCAGCGCTGTACAATTTGTAAGGTTCAAATACAGACAGAAAGATACATTACAAAGAAAGTCATTTCACACAATGGGACTGAGGGCCCTGCTCACAAGAGCTTACAACCCTATAAATACTACTTAATAGGGTTTGTCGCTTGCCACGTGTAGGTGACCAATGAATCCAGCAGGGCGCTCACACTTCTAGTAGAAAAGAAAGCCAGAATGCAAATGTGAACAGATATATAAAGACAATACTAAGTAGCGATAACTGTTTATTCCAATGGTATAAGTGATCATGATGTCCCCATAAAATGAGAGATTGCAGCGCCATCTAGTGTCACACTGTATCATAACAAGATACAGATAAAAGGTCTTCAATGTATCCAAATGAGATATGGCAATAAAAATGCAAAATATAGAACAAAGTCATAGAATATGCCAATACAGGTGGGTTAATAAAAAACTCCCATTCTGATGTACTTTTTCTAGATTATACTCCGTTTTCTAGATGATCGTCCATCTAACACCTATGGGTTGTCTATTTTTAGGGCAATATTAAAAAAACAAATGTTATTGTTTGTGTAACGAAAAGTTTTAGAATTTCCCAATATATTTTCTGTCTCAGTGAATACTAATGATCCAGGTGAATGTGACTATTCATTGGGGACGTGAAAACTGGGAGTCATGGGTTAGTTGACACGACTGCCTTAGTGAGCGTAGAAATTTTGGTAAGGAATATGTATGTATGGTCTGTATAAGGTGGAATGCAGAGGCAGCCTCCCTAAGGAGACATGGCACCTATCTAGATGAATAGTTTGTGTCTATCATTGTCTATATTTCTTCTGTTCTTCAGACCTGAGCTTACTGTGCTATTTAGTGCTGCTCTGCCTGTAACAGAACGTCACGTCTCGTATTCTTTATGCTCAGGTTTGCAGAATCAGACTGCTGATGTGTTGTCTCTAGTAATTGCCAGGTGCTCAGGGGGTGTTGGGATACACCTTGTCTGATCCTGATCCAACAGTCAGACGCACACACACTTTAAAATGGTAATGGGTAAACGGTACCCGCTTCCCTACGTGGCGCGTCAGACTATGGCACATGTGTCGCAGGTATAGTGCCATGCGCCTCCTCTACACGAATGATGGCCCCATGACTCCCGTATCGGGTAACCCGGACTTTCCTGCAGCATTGGGCTCTTCCTTTTTATCTCACCGTGTGGGTTCCCCCACCCTCCGCTTCAAGCAGCATTTTCAGCAGCAAGGTAGCATTTTCTTTCCATTTCTTTTATATGCTGAGAAGAGAAGATATACTAGGAGTCCATAGCAGCTAAGGAAGAGAAAGAGGAAGACTTCATGTTCATCGTCATAATCATTAGTTCTCTGTGCGGAGTGATCTTCGTTTGGTCTGATGTAGATTATACAGCCTGATCGCGGTTGGAAGGAAGGACCTGCGATAGCTCCTTCTCACACTTGGGGTGAAGCAGACGGTCACTTACAGTGCTGCCAAGTCCCATCAGGGTCCCATACATGGGGTTGGATTTGTTCTCCTGCATCGAGGTCACCACGGACAGTATCCTTCTGTCACCCACCACCTGTACTGGGTCCAGGGGGCTCCCCAGGACAGAGCTGGCCCTCCTGATCAGCCTGTCAAGTCTATGTCTGTCCCTGGTTGATATACTGCTCCCCCAGCAGGCCACACTGAAAAAGATGGCCGAAGCAACCACAGAGTTGAAGAAGGCCCTAAGAAGTGTCCCCTGGACTCCGAAGGCCCTCAGCCTCCTGAGCAGGTAGAGTCTGCTGTGGCCCTTTCTGTGCAGCGCCTCCAGGTGATCAGCCCAATCTAGTTTATTATTGAGGAGCACACCCAGATACTTATAGGTCCTGACTATCTCAATACATGTTCCTTGGATCTCTACCGGGGTCGGAGCACCTCTCCGTTTCCCAAAGTCCACCACCATCTCCTTGGTCTTCCCAGCATTAATCCTGAGGTGGTTCTGCTGGCACCATTCAACAAAATCCCGGTTTAAGTCTCTGTATTCCCTGTCGTCGCCATCAGTGATAAGGCCGACTATAGCAGAGTCATCGGAGTACTTCTGTAAGTAACAGCTGGATGAGTTGTGCCTGAAGTCAGCAGTGTACAGTGTGAAGAGGAATGGGGCAAGAACTGTACCTTGTGGTGCCCCCGTACTACAGATCACAGGGTTTCAGTCTACCTATTGGCTGACTGGCTGACACTAAGCTTACTTTAGCAATGCAGAGTAAAGTAAAGAAAAACAAAAACCAAGCAAAAAAAAAAAAAAAATAAAATACTGCAACTCTATCCTTATCGACCATTTTATAAAAAATAGAGAAAATACCACTTCTGGTCCTCAGCATACTCCACTGAATATATCACAGTCCAATTAGGATCTTGGTCCAGTGTTGCTTCTTCTCATGGAATAGTACATCATGAGATAGGGGGCTACTATAGGCCAATGAACTCTAGTAACCCCTTTTTGCTGTATGGTGCGCCAGAATGTGGGGACTCCTTCAGCTAATGGAATCCTTACACTTAATGGGTTAGTTGAATGTGGGGATTCCTTATCCTAGTAACGGGGTCCCCCATACATCACATGGACTAAGACAATGCGGATGTCTGTAATGTTTATATACCATGAGCCATGCTACTCACTCTCCATACAAACTGTAGCAGTAGCAACGAGTGCAAATGAATCTTTGGAACGAACTAGCCAAACCGAACCTGAAACCAACAATAATTATTGCCATTATTTTTCTTAGTATTTAGCATCTTATACACTATCCTCTCAGAGATATTGTGCATGCAATGTATTCTTCTGTAACCAGATGGTAAAAAATTCCGTTTTTGTACTAACTCAGCTTTCCCCTGACTGTCGCTTTATGTTTTTTAATGCAGGATCACATTTGGAGAATCTTCGCTTTCTGGAGCTGATGTTTCGGTATGTCAGTGCTGTAGGACTGACATACATCAATTATCGACACCACAATCCCCCCATGAAAACCCAAGGATTTTTGTAAAGCCATAAAAATATAAGACGGGGTTAGCAAATTTCTTCCCACCTGCTGATGAATAACTGATGTGAATGGAAAAAATTACTAAATGATTGAATTATTTAATTTTGTTTCAAAAAGTTTTCAGAAGACTGATCTACATTGTATATTGTGAGCCCCGACATCTCTATGTAATATCCACTGATATCCTGTCTTGTCTATTGACATCATAGATTGGACCCTATATTGGACCCTGGGACTCTTTATACCCTTCACCACCCCTTACCATGCCAACTCCTCATTTCTCCCCTTCTCTGTTCAGCCATACTCTCCATCTACAGTGCAGCTTTTATATGGGACAGCTCAAGAATACCCATAGCGTCTGGTATATCATTGACACCGGTGACCATCAAATTGACCTTTATGACCCAGATGTTCCTTAGTCCATTCCACCCAGAATCTCCGAGTTTCTCTTGGCTACTGTCTATCCTCCCCATTTTTCTGTAGCTTCATAAATCTTAACATGGAAAACCAGAATCCATCATTTTTCCCCCGGGCCCAGAGGAGTAGGAGGGCCCGCTGCCAGCTCGAGATGACCAGGGCCCTGCAGCATCACCATAGTGGTGGAAGATTGACTGATTCCCAAACCGCTATCTCCCTTGTACAGATACACCAGTGTCAGCAGAAATCTGAGATCAGCAGCAGAAAATATTCATCCAAATGCCTCCATTTCTACATACGAGTGTTCATCAGGGCACCATAAGGGATAGTCCTGCTCCACCAATTGTACGTAAATAGTATAAACAGATGCATATTTGGGTGCAGTCACATCAAGATTTTGACATCTGTTTTGCAAATCCATTTAACACATACAGGACAACAAGGATAGAAATGAATGCAAATGGGGGTTATCCGTATACATAGAGATCGACGTGACAGACATGGATCTTTTCTACCCATTCATTTTTACACACACACAAGTATGGTATACTATGTTTTTGTTTTTCGTAAAAAAGGACATTGATTTTTACATCGCTCTCAATTTACCCAGATTTGCATCTTCTAAATGAGCTTTGCCCTCCATGACGCAAGGGTGGCACATGGACAGTGCAAGGATGGTATATGGATTAGACAAGGGTGGCACATAGACAGCACAAGGATAGTACATGGATTAGACAAGGGTGGCACATGGACATTGCAAGGATGGTACATGGATAAGACAAGGATGACACATAGACAGTGCAAGGATGGTACATGGATAAGACAAGGATGACACATAGACAGTGCAAGGATGGTACATGGATAAGACAAAGGTGGCGCATGGACACCGCGAAGATGGCACATGGGCAGCACATGGATGGTACATGGATTAGACAAGGATGGCAAATGGACAGCAAAAGAATGGTACATGCATTAGACAAGGGTGGCACATGGAGAGCACAAGGATAGCACATAGATTAGACAAGGGTAGCACATGGACAGTGCAAGGATGGTACATGGATTAGACAAGGATGGCTCATAGATTAGACAAGGATGACACATAGACAGTGCAAGGATAGTACATGGATAAGACAAAGATAGCACATGGACAGCAAAAGAATGGTACATGCATTAGACAAGGGTGGCACAGGGATTAGACAAGGATGGCAAACAGAATGTACAACATCCATTTTTTTTATAGTCTGCATAACATTGTGCAGGTATCAGAGTGAAATGGACTTTACAAACATTACAGGCCACTGAAAGCTCACTGCTATCTCTGCAGGAGGTCACTGGGGGTCACTGGACATAGAGAGCAAAGTATTTATCATGAGTTATACTGGCTGCATATGTCTTCTATGTGGAGAGGGACCAATAGTATTGAACACTACAATGTCAGGGAGCCAGCTACCTATTGGCTCACTGACCTCATACATAGGGATAGAAGGCAGGTCAGAGAGCCCAATGTGTGATCTAAAGGATCAGCCCACCAGGAATCTTCTGGGAGAAAATATACCCAGTCTACTCCTGATCCTGGGTAAACGTTTGTTTTAGTTCATTCAATTGAGTTGGTGTCACTGCAACACCCCATAGTGAGACCACATAGCAAATCCAAAGATCAAAGGCCACTAACCCCAGCAATGGCTGACTCCCTTACATATTATTTAGTTTAATGCACTGATACTATAGAATACTAATAAAATGATGTTTATTATGTAAATGATTATGTTATGATTCTGATATTGTCAGCATATTATACTTTGCATGCAGTGTACTCTTCTGTCACTAGATGGCAGGGACGCGCCCGAGTTACTATGTAAGCATACAAGCACCTGATTCTCCTGCTGACTCCCCCATGCTGAGATACATATACAAGGGACCTGCTTAAGCAATTTGGTAACATATAGGGTCACCTATGCTAAAATGGTACCGTGTATCCTGAAACGGAGTCTGTGAAACTTGCGCTGGGCTGACAGTTATTCGGGTCCACCGAGGAATTTGTATGGAGACTCATGATGCATAACCTACAATCAGAGCGTAACTTTTTGTAGTCAACACAACATCCCAAATTGTGTGAATATAGCCAAACCTCACATAAATGTCCCCATGTTGAATATCAGCTATAGCCACCATGATAGCTCAATAGATTCCATGTCTTCCAGAACATCATAGCGGGTTGTAAACTCATGTGGACGGTCAGCCTTTCTTCCACCACGTTTTGGTGATACGTTCATGTTGACTACGTTCCATTTTGTTATATACTAGTGATACATTATTATACTATTATTAATGGAAATGTGGAATTTCACTTTATTACAGGACAGTGCACATTATAAGAGCATTACAGGATATCAGCGGGACATTATAACAACAGCTCCATACTTAGAGGACCCTTCACCACCTCCATCAACAAAAGCTCTTTCCATCCTTCAGCAGGTGCAGCCTCCAATGCAGTTGGAATTTTTTCTCTGGCACCCACCGTTCCTGAGTAATGGTGTAACTAGTCTCTACACCCAGTACAATAAATAGTCTCTGTACTGTCAGGTGATGGACCTAGTCTGAAGCTGATAGCCTGGAACCACACACCTACAGCAGAATCAATGGAGCGGCACCAACTGAAGGATGCGAAGAGTTCGAGTTGGTGGTGAAAGGTCTTCACCCGTGTGGGAACATGCTGAGTCTACATAGCAATGTCTGATACATTTACTTGATTGTATTTTTACCCAATAAAAATTTATTGAAACAGAAAAATGGATCCAGTTAGACTGTTTGAAACACTCTGCGGCACATTCAAGTGCACTCTGAGGTCATTGCGCATGCGCTGTAGTGTGTACTGCACTTGTCGAAGATTTCTCGAAAGCCGACGCAGGACCAAGGGCTGTCCTTCCTCTGGTGAGTGGATCTCGTAGGGATTTGTGTATCTATAGCATATCATATATAGTATCTATACTATTGTATGCTATATTGCGCTGACAGACTCCCTTTAAGCTGTGCCCTCCATGGGCGAGTCTATAACTATGATGGTTATTACCTTTATTGTAGCCAAACCCTTGTTCTAGCCAACCAAGTCCGTGTGTCATTGTCAAGGGGACGCTATACACTGAAGGGCACAAGCTCAAGTGGATTTCTGGTATGGTGCTTGCACAAGCATTGGGATCCCATCAAACAGCTGATCAGCACGGGTCCTGAATGTTGGACCCCACTGATCTACTTATTTAACTGCTTTCCTCCTACACTCAGACTGTTTATTTATATAGAGTCAATCACAGTATCCAATGGACACATAGAAGTCTATGGAGAGGGGAGGGCGAGAGGTGCAGTTAATTGATTTATTGACTCATTCTGTGATAGAGTCTTATCTTGAACAACAGTATTAATACAGCTCCCTGACTCCCAGTGTAGCAGAGTCAAGCACCAGCAACTATATGTTTGTCTCTCCCCTTTTCATAGACTTCTAGGGAAAAAGTAACTCTGCTTGATAAGTGGGGAAAGAAGCATTTTTCTTTAATAAGATATATTCTAATTGTTCTTATACTTACCTGTAGGATTCATTTCTAAGAAGTTGTTTCACACCTGGAGGTACACTTTAAGTGGATCACATTTATAATTAATAAGGGGCCCATGACTCTCAGGGTATCAGCAATGTTAATGGTTGATCATGTTTGTTTCTCCATAGTTTGAAACCATGCACGAAAATGAGCTAGTAAACTCGGGAACAGCTGCGGGACACAGCCAGCGCCTAGCACAGCAAACATCAAGATTATGGATGGGAAACTTGCTTTCCCCAGTGGTGTCATCCTTGTGTCATCTGAGAAGTTTCTCCAGCACAAGCTTACACACAACTCCATGCCAAGCTGGCAAATGCGTCAGTAAATCATACAGGAATTAACGTTACATATTCACCCAGCTATGGCATGCTCAGATATTAAAGGTCATTGAGTTTTGTTGTTTTATTCATTCATAGACGATGCTCAATAGAGGATTACATATAGCCATGATCTAAGGACACTATATTGCCTATTCTGCCCTATACTGAGGACATCCATATACTTCTATTATATTAATAAGTATGATGGCACTACACAAGTGCATAGGAAAGCTGGATGGTCTGATGAGTGAAAATGTTACCCCATATTATACAGATTATCCTGTGCCTAACAGCGGAGGGGTTTGGTGACCATGTTTGTAATATACTTTATTATCCTATCTAACTTCCTTTTTATCATAAAACAGGCGATCAGGTTATCTTACAAAGCAGGATGGCAGAGTTAGAAGCAGTGTGTGTGTGTGTGAAGGTGAAAAGGAGTCTGAGTGGAGAAAGGAGCATTTTTCTTATAAAGTTATATTACAGAGTTTATTATATTGATCTTTGATGTTCATTCATTTAGGTGTTTTATACTTTTTTTTCTTATGTAGATTGTGAGCCCCATATAAGAATCACAATGGGAGGAATTCCACGCAAACACGTGGGAGAACATACAAACTCCTTGCAGATGTTGTTCCTGGCAGGTTTCGAACCCAGGACTCCAGCACTGCAAGGCCACTGTGTTGCCCCATGTGTTTTATACGTGGACTGTTTTAAAAGAAACAAACAAATCACTTCTTTCTGTAAGATAGTGCTGAATATCATTGCAACCCCAATTCTAGCTACATGAGTGTCTAAGTCTCATCACCCCCATGGAATAACAGTTTGAAAAAGACGCATCCCTCGTGTGAGTACCGCAGCCTTTTCTTTCTTCACATTGGATCTTGGTGCTGCCGTGCACAGGATACAGTACTTTGCATAGAGGCTGTTGATGGTATTGAAGTTTTTTCCCATTCACTTGCATCAAACAGCTGATCGGTGGGGGCGCTGTGCTTTGGCCCCATACTGATCAGAAATTAAAGGGTTATCCATCATGTAAAAATGGCGTATTCTTAGAGGGTTGTCCTGTCCAAATATCCAATTTTTCTAAACCTTAAAATTTTAAAATGGGGAAAAATTGGGAAATTTAAGTTCAGTTCAAGGACACTGAGAGGATATTAAAGGGAGTCTGTCAGCAGAACTCAGCCCGTCAACCCAGCCCCACAGATAGATAAGTTAGGGTCACCTGAATCAAATGGTAACATTTTCACTGCACTTTTGTAGAATATTTTAGAAACCTATGGTTTACTGGCATAGTAAAAATTTGATACTCAATTGCAATACATGGTAAAATATAACACTTAGAAAAGCATACCTTCAATAGTCACTGCTTCACTTATTCCAGCTCACTTGGATATCCTTCTCTAGCTCCCACCGTTCCTGAGAAATCGGTGTAGTTTTGGCACCCAATATACCAAATAGGCTTTCTACTGTCAGGCAGGCGGATCTAATCTTGGGAAATAGTCTGGGACCACCCATCTGACAGTCTTCAGCTTAATTAGCATATTGGGTGCTGAAACTATCAGTACCAATGGCTCAGGAACGATAGGGGCGAGAGTTAGAATTCCTATTGTGCTGAAATCAGTGGAGCGTCTATTGAAGGATGCAAAGGAGGAGGTGGTGAAAGATTGAACCCAGCCAGCGCCGCACCTCCTATGAGGCGACCTGAAGCGACCGCTTCAGGCGGCGCTATGCCAGGGCCTCGGGAGGGCGGCATTTTTGCTGACCTAAGCCAGTCCAGGACAAGCTATCCTGGACTGGCTTAGCATCACCGTGTCTGCAGCCCGACACGGGAAGCGAGCGGTGTATTGGGGCAGCCCTGCTGGACGCAGCGCTGCTCCAGTGGCCGCCCCTCACACTCAGGCAGAGAGCAGGTCCTCTCCCTGCCTGCTCTCTGCCTGCGAACGCCACTTGCTCCGCTCGGCCACGCCCCTTTCTGTTCAGCCACGCCCCTTTCCGGTCAGCCCCGCCCCTTACTTGCGACTCCGCCCCTCCTCGGGGGGGGGGAGGGAGGGGCGGCTTTCTGACGCCGCTTCAGGCGGCAGAAAGCTCAAGTTCACCCCTGAACCCAGCCTTACATAAAAATCCCCAAAAAAGTATCAAAAATAGTAAAAATACACCTCTTTTGAACGAATACTGGGTTCACAGTAGCACTTGGGGTTTCGTCCATGGGGACCCATAAACCCTGTTACGTGGTTACGCCTACAGACTATAATGGGGTCTACCCGGTTTATACTGAACGCTAGTGTGAACCTGGCTAACCAAGTGTTATAGGACTACCCTGTTTCCCCGAAAATAAGACACCCCCCTCCCCTTCACCTTCTGGATCACATACAACCGGCAGTCATGCCGGCGCTCCGCTAAGGAAGCATCAGCATGACTGCCGATTGTTCCCCGCTCCAGCCGCTGCATAAGACATCCCCCGAAAATAAGAAAGGTCATATATTTCGTTAGATAACTTAATATAAGAAACTGTCTTATTTTCGGGGAAACAGGGTAGTATATTTCATAGTTTACATCTGAAATCACAGGACAATTTAAACCTCACCTGTTCGCCCCATAGATTTGGTTGGGTGCCAATTCACAGCTCCAAACTTGGACGGCATCCGACTGCGTCCATGCGCATGAAGCCTAAAGCCATGAACGTGTTTTGGCTTCCACCATCACCATTACATAAGTCCTGCTTGTCATCCTTTAGTCACGTCTTGAAAACCTTAAAAATAAAACATAGGCGCGGGCGTTTTTTTTTTTTTTTTTCTTAAATATTCTGCCAAATTTCTGCCTAATTTGTACTTTTGCAGTCTTGATGATTCCAATATTCACAAGAGGCAGAGTACACTGCTCAGTAAGTACAGATTTCTTACATTATTGGCCCCATGCTGTCCACATAATAGTTTGATTAGGTTTGTCACAGGGCATAGGATTTCCTCATTACTGACTCGTTTTATTACTGCTGCTCGGCAGGAGCTCGCCACAATGGGAAAAGATGGAAATTAAGAGTTTTGCTGAAGAGTTTTGTTGCTGTTAAAAATGAAAATTAGAATAAGGATTCCGAGTCCTTTGGGAATGCTGAAATTTTTTTACATTGTTCCACCACTGTTTTCTGTCAGGCAAACGCAAAAGGTTTATGTTTAAAGCGGAACATTAAAAAAGCAATTGTTTTTTATTGTTCATAATGTTTCGGAGGCTCTGTGTTTTTCATGTACAGGGGCAGTAGCAAATTACTGGAACATTAGATTTTAGTGCACTACAGAAGGAAGGAGCCCGGCAATTATAGAGGCGCTAGTTAGCGGCAAATATTTGGGGCATAATTTATAGCGGCACTTAAAAAGCCTCTTATCTATCATCTATCTATCTATCTATCTATCTATCTATCTATCTATCTATCTATCTATCTCCTATCTATCTATCTATCTATCTATCTATCTCCTATCTATCTATCTATCTATCTATCTATCTATCTATGTGCAGTATCTATCTATCTATCTATCTATCTATCTATCTATCTCCTATCTATCTATCTATCTATCTATCTATCTATCTCCTATCTATCTATCTATCTATCTATCTATCTATCTATCTCCTATCTATCTATCTATCTATCTATCTATCTCCTATCTATCTATCTATCTATCTATCTATCTATCTATCTATCTATCTATCTCCTATCTATCTATCTATCTATCTATCTATCTATCTCCTATCTATCTATCTATCTATCTATCTATCTCCTATCTATCTATCTATCTATCTATCTATCTATCTATCTATCTATCTCCTATCTATCTATCTATCTATCTATCTATTTCCTATCTATCTATCTATCTATCTATCTATCTATCTATCTATCTCCTATCTATCTATCTATCTATCTATCTATCTATCTATCTATCTATCTATCTCCTATCTATCTATTTATCTCCTATCTATCTATCTCCTATCTATCTATCTATCTATCTATCTATCTATCTCCTATCTATCTATCTATCTATCTATCTATCTATCTATCTATCTATCTATCTATCTATCTATCCACCCACCCACAATGCAGACAGACTGAAGTGACCACAGACCCAATTTGCTAGCTTTGCCTCCACACAGCTGCAAGTGCCCTGGTATTTCCGGACAATGTTGTCCCTTTTAGTGGGCATTTGCATTTGCCTCCGGTTCCATTCCTCCAGAGCGTTCACACTCCCCCTGTTCAGTTTCTCGGTGCTGAGGATGGAAACTTGGTGGAATGGCACAGGGCGAATACTGGGCACAAGTGTGAACGACCCTTAAGTTGGCATTTTCAGTCTCTGTCTGCATCATAGATACCTGTAGGAAAATCTGGGAAATCCCATCCGTCCTCAGTGCACTCGTAAACTGGTTTGCACTAAATGGGATTATTGGTTTGGGAAGATTTTTGGGAACGATAGACCCCTTTTAAGAGGTATAACCACAAGGCAAGAATGGGAGGTCCCGTTTTCCGTTGCACATTCAACCTGACTGCAACCAGAATGAATGTGAGTGTGAGTGGAGGTGTCCAGCACTTCCATTCACTTGAGATAGCCAAGGACCTTACTTTGGCTGTCTCCATCGTTCCCATTAAAGTGTATGGGAGCGCCATTCACCACCAATCACACCTACATTCAGGCTAATTGTGCAACGGGGGAAAGGACCCACGTTCTCGGGATCGGTGCACGTCAGATTTCCACCAATCAGGTATTTGTCCTCTATCCTATAGATAACCCCCTTTAGTAAATTTACCATGTTAAACATGTAGTTTGATCTGCAGTGGCATGTTACAGAGAAGAAGAGGTATAGCAGATTAATGTACAGATTTGTAGGAAAAAAATTGTTATAACTTGTACATACTTCATTGTATTCCCTGCTTATACTGTACTTAGGAGTCCAGTGGGTGGAGAGACACAATGACTGACATTCTCCTTTATATGAGTGTGCGGGCAGAGATACCTGTCATTCACTGAGTAGGCTCAAAGGTCCGGAGTAAGTATTAATCTAAATGAACTCAATGCAGATTATACTGAATTACTTCCCTCAGTGGGCCCTTTGGAGCAATTCATGTGCAGCGCAGCAAATAAAAAAAACAACTGAATTTGTGTTTTTTGCTGTGGCAGACCTACTGGAGTGGCCAGTAATACAGTCCATTCCATAGACGTAGCTAGAACCCATTCAGACATCAGAAAGTAAAGAGGAATTTGAAACAGACATCTGCCACATATTCCACTTTATTCTTTTTAATGTAGCTTGTGAGCCCCATATAGATATCACAATGTACATTTTTTTCCCTATCAGTCTTTAGAGAATGGGCAGAAATCCACACAAACACGGGGAGAACATAAAAACTCCTTGCAGATGTTGTTCCTGGTGGGATTCGAACCCAAGATTCCACTGCTGCAGTGCTAACCACTGAGCCACCGTGTTGCCCCTGATTCCACTTTATTCTTTGCCCCTAGTGCAGAGCATTAACATTCCTTTGCAGCTTTTCACCGCTGATTAGACCCAATTTAATGAATCTATCTAATCTATTAATCGGTGGGGAGTCTATATCCCGGGCTTCCGAATCAGCTGCAGAATCTGCGGCAAGATCAAGCAAGATGTTTTTTTTTTTACAGCCTCCTGCTACATTTGGTTTCAATGGGAGGCTGAGTTAAAGAAGAATCTGCTGCTTATTTGGGGGTGAAATCTGCTGCAAAATCAGCACCAGATTCCACTGTGTGAACAGTGCCTGATACTGTGAACAGTGCAATGAACACGTTTATCTGTATTAATAGAAGTGCTCAATGCAGAAACTGAGTAGGCCCCCACAGATACTATATATATATATATATATATATAGTATATATGTCCAGAGACGTAACTAGCCAAGACTGGGCCTCATAGTAAACTCTTGTCTTGTGGTCCCCTACCACCACGGGACCCATTCCTGACCCCTACATGGTATAGCGCCCCATTTACATGCAAAGTCCAAGAGTGTCTGTCAGGATTTGAACCCAGGGACTTCAGTGTCCAGGCTGTAGCCCTTTCAACTGAGTTATTCAGCCTCCTGGACAGTTCCTGTGCTGATCTAAGGCCTGGTTCCCAGTCTCTAGTTTCAGTTCCCGCCTCTCTGGTTTGCTCCACCTTGTTCCTTGATTGGACTTCCTATTTAAACCCCGTCTTGCACGTCCTGCTTTCTGAGATTATTGTGCTCTGTTGCTAATACTGACAGTCATCTTGTGCATCGACCCTTGGCTTTCCCCTGACTACGACTTCCTCTCCTCTCTGATTTTGCTACGCATAACCTCCTGATACTTACTCGGCTTCCTCTGCTTCTGGATTTCCATCAGCCTCTACACTAGCTTAGCCTTGCAAGTTCCCAAAGTAAGTTGCAATAAAAGACTCCAAAGCTGACCCAGACCGTTACAGGCACCTCCAGACAATATAATTTCCCATAGTGGCCCCTGCACACAGTGTAGTCTTGGTTCCATCGTATTCAGTCCGAATGGAACCATGGTCTTAGTGACTGATCCCCGCTCCTGGAGGGTTAACGTGAAAGCAAAAACCAGGAGCAAGAATCGGTAAGTAATTAGGCCCCTTTTCCTGCTGTGGTAAATAGACTATTTACAGAAAACAAAAACATCAGCAGCTGCAGTCAAAACCGGGTAGCCGAGTTGGCCCCCTTTGGAGCTTGGGGCCCCCTATAACTTACCCAGGTTTGCTGGGTGCTGACACCGGCCCTGGTGATGTCACAGTAAAGGCATAATGCACACAGTGATGTCACAGTACAGGGATAATACACACAGTGATGTCACAGTACAGGGATAATACACACAGTGATGTCACAGTACAGGGATAATACACACAGTGATGTCACAGTACAGGGATAATACACACAGTGATGTCACAGTACAGGGATAATACACACAGTGATGTCACAGTACAGGGATAATACACACAGTGATGTCACAGTACAGGGATAATACACACAGTGATGTCACAGTACAGGGATAATACACACTGTGATGTCACAGTACAGGGATAATACACACAGTGATGTCACAGTACAGGGATAATACACACAGTGATGTCACAGTACAGAGATAATACACACAGTGATGTCACAGTACAGGATAATACACACAGTGATGTCACAGTACAGAGATATTACACACAGTGATGTCACAGTACAGAGATAATACACACAGTGATGTCACAGTACAGAGATAATACACACAGTGATGTCACAGTACATGGATAATACACACAGTGATGTCACAGTACGAGTCAATTGACTTTATCCTAGTGCATAGACCTACCAAGATGTACAACAAATATTAATTATGATGTATGGGACCTCTAGAGGTGCTCTAGTGCAGGGACTCCTAACATCACATAGGAGTCCTTGCACTTTCTGTGTGCATTGTCCTTCTTTCTGTGGGACCAGGCGTAACCTGATGACAGTGAATATGCGCCAACTTTGGGGGTTCAGAAAGAGACAGGTGCCTCCCTGCTACTCATGCCAGGTGAGTTGTGCAATGCAAAGGAATGTAGAAATGGCCTGGCAGTACAAATGAAAAAAAAATGCAAAAAGTGAAGTCACTATAGAGGGTTATCAATGCGCATAACTACTGGGGTAGCGGTTGCCACAGGGCCCGGGACATGAATGAATGGATTTAATTTATATAGCGCTAACATATTCCGCAGCACTGTACAATTTGGGACATCAGGGAGCACAGCGGCCCAGGGGCAGATTTTTTTTCATTTTTTTTTTTAACAAGCCCTATTTACTTACCAATCCTGACTCCTGCTCACGGCACTATGGGGCATAATACTGTGTGCAGGGGCCACAATACTGTGTGCAGGGGCCACTATGGGACATAATACTGTGCAGGGGCGACTATGGGGTATAATACTGTGTGCAGGGGCCACTATGGGACGTAATACTGTGTGCAGGGGCCACTATGGGGGATAATACTTTTTACAGGGGTCACTATGGGGCATAATACTGTGTGCAGGGGCCACTATGGGGCATAATACTGTGTGCAGGGGCCACTATGGGGCATAATACTGTGTGCAGGGGCCACTATGGGGCATAATACTGTGTGCAGGGGCCACTATGGGGGATAATACTGTGTGCAGGGGCCACTATGGGGCATAATACTGTTTGCAGGGGCCACTATGGGGGATAATACTGTGTGCAGGGGCCACTATGGGGGATAATACTGTGTGCAGGAGCCACTATGGGGCATAATACTGTGTGCAGGGGCCACTATGGGGCATAATACTGTGTGCAGGGGCCACTATGGGGGATAAAACTGTGTGCAGGAGCCACTATGGGGCATAATACTGTGTGCAGGGGCCACTATGGGGCATAATACTGTGTGCAGGGTTCACTATGGGGGATAATACTGTGTGCAGGGGCCACTATGGGGCATAATACTGTGTGCAGGGACCACTATGGGGCATAATACTGTGTGCAGGGGCCACTATGGGGGATAATACTGTGTGCAGGGGCCATTATGGGGCATAATACTGTGTGCAGGGGCCACTATGGGGCATAATACTGTGTGCAGGGGCCACTATGGAGCATAATACTGTGTGCAGGGGCCACTATGGGGATAATACTGTGTGCAGGGGCCACTATGGGGTATAATACTGTGTGCAGGGGCCACTATGGGACATAATACTGTGTGCAGGGGCCACTATGGGGGATAATACTGTGTGCAGGGGCCATTATGGGGCATAATACTGTGTGCAGGGGCCACTATGGGGCATAATACTTTGTGCAGGGGCCACTATGGGGGATAATACTGTGTGCAGGGGCCACTATGGAGCATAATACTGTGTGCAGGGGCCACTATGGGGCATAATACTGTGTGCAGGGACCACTATGGGGTATAATACTGTGTGCAGGGGCCACTATGGGACATAATACTGTGTGCAGGGGCCACTATGGGGGATAATACTGTGTGCAGGGGCCACTATGGGGTATAATACTGTGTGCAGGGGCCACTATGGGGGATAATACTGTGTGCAGGGGCCATTATGGGGCATAATACTTTGTGCAGGGGCCACTATGGGGGATAATACTGTGTGCAGGGGCCACTATGGAGCATAATACTTTTTACAGGGGTCACTATGGGGCATAATACTGTGAGCAGGGGCTACTATGGGCCATAATACTTTCTGCAGGGGCCACTATGGGGTATAATACTGTGTGCAGGAATGTAGGACGAATGAAGTTGGCCGGGGGTGTCAAAGGTTCGCCACGGGGCCCTGCCATTCCTAGTTACGCCACTGGGTATCACAGACAGTGATGTCACAGTATAGACATATATTACACACTGTGATATCATAACACAGAACAATGTCGCAAGTGCCAAGAAGGAAAACTTATGGCGCCACGTAAAGTTACTATGAACACCTGATGTCCCAACACATTAAGGGTGCACACGTGATGCTGTAGAGAAATGAATGCACACTCCTGGGAAAACCAGGGAGCGCCCTAGTAAGACGCAGGATGCGGCCCTATTAAATCTCATTATGATGCATATGACATAAATTTAGGAAAAAGGATAACTGTTACCTTATATACAGGAGACGCCAGGTTGGGCTTTACCTCCAAAACTCTGTAACCAGCAATGAAGGGAGAAGCTAGAAATCTAAATCTGGCCACAAGAGGTCAGTCTTAGTCCAGATATTTAGTCCACAATCCTCTGATTGCTCCTGTGATACTGGGCTGTGTATGGGATCGCTCTAATAGAAGGATGAAATAGTCATGGCCGAAATCAATCTATTCAATTTAAGAAACAAATCTGGAATAACAGCGCAAGAATTTCACTAAACATAACACAGACAAAATACAAAAATATAAAGGAAATAAATAATAAAAAAATTACCCTTTATTGTCAAATTTGAGGTTTGATATATATGACGCAAAACATGCTTTGTCATAGCAGTAATATGAACGGACATCCAAGCTGTCTTCTGGGTGTCTTGTACCCTCCTGGATGACCTTAGTGGCCCCAAGAGACTGTTCAGATCTGTGATGTTTGTAAGAGTGGCCAATAGAGATGAGTGAATAGTATTCGAAACTCTAGTTACAAATACCTCGCTCCATAGGATTGAATGGGAGCAGCCGGCGCGCTGCTGATGCTTAACCCCTTTGCGATTGGCCGCTCCCATTCATTCCTATGGGAACGGAGGTATTCGAATAGTATTCGCTCAACACTAGCAATATAGCTTTTATCTAAAGGGGAACAGCGTCAACAGGTGCAGAGGTGAAAGTCCTTACAGGGCCCCGAACCCTGGGGGGCGCTAATGGTCTCTCTGCCACATAAAATATACCACAATCCTAAATGGCACAGGGTAAGGGCAGATTGGGGCACCATTATAGATTCTGCATTGGGGCCGTCTATAATTCCTCCCTAATACTGAGGATAGACCTGGGATGGTACAAGTGGATAAATGATCTCGTACTTTATTACAGGAATCACAAATCTACAGCCCCGTCCAGCTGCATATTAACCCAGTGACTGTAAATGCATCAGGTCCAGGTTTGCATTGACTTGTTCAAGGGATAAGGTCAAGTTTTTATCCCAAAAATCCATCAGTTAAAAACCCTACAAGTCTCTTTTTGCAATCCTAGGCATATGGTGGTGCGGTAGGATGCAATAATCAGAGAGCAAAAAAATCCAAAAACTTATACTCACCTTTCCTATCTTCTTTCCTAGGTTTGCCTTCATCTCTTGGCCTCTTCTGTGATGTCAGTGACCCCAGGTCACCACTGAGGTCGCGGCAGTCACACAGGCTCATCAACGTCACGACTCTTCGATGGACAAAGACATCACAACGTGACCATGGAAGGTGAGGAAGAGTCAGTATGAGTGATGTTGTCCTATCCAGAGACTGTTGTACTGTAAGTAAGCACATGTAGTGTTCGCCATCCATACACGTATCTCGTCTTTTGCCATCTCTCCGCTGTTACAGCAGAGACATCTGCACTTGATGACTTTGATGAATCCGCTCAGCTGTCAAGTGCATCATTTAGTGGGAAACTTCTCCAGCTGTCAAGTGTATGTGCGGAGGACACATCTCAATTAGGGTTAAATTATCTGACGTTACGCGTATAATGTGCGTCTTTCTGTGCTCGCACGTAAACATGACACTGGTTTGACTCCTCGCTCTGCTTGTACATGTATCAGATGGACAGGATACAATTACCTATAGTATGTTCTCTTTATTTCCACTTGCTTGGGTTTACGACTGTCTATTTACAATCTAGTTTTTTTTTTTCCATGTTGTCAGATAAGTTGTCATCAATTTTTCGCAGGACTGAGGGATAGTTTGTGCTTTCTTAAGTCTTTATGTGTTACTAGTTTCCACAATTTGTAAGATGCATTTGGATTTCTAGGAGAGGAGGAGGTCCAGATTTTATTGGTTTGGTTGGGGTCAAGTGGTCTCACCTACACTAGTCTTGTGGGCTTTCGTCGTCCTTGTCTCCTTGACCTTACCTTGTACACTGTCTACCAATAAGTATTTGGACACCTGCGGTAGGATAGAAAAACAACATTTATTCCTATTGAATAGTTGGTAGCCCCCAGCAGATGCTTCCTTACGGATGGGATTGGGCGACACAATACTCCGGGATGCCTGGTGACACTCCTGGTGTATGTGAGCCATCGGTTGGGTACGGGTTCTCTGGCCAGTACTTGTCGATCTCTATCTCCCAATTTCGGGGATTTGATGACTCGGGGCACATTCCAACAATCACCGTTCACTTTCCACATAGGCCACAGTCAATTTTGGATAATTCAGTTCGCTCACTATGTCCTGTATGGATACCCCACAATTACCCCTTTCTCGAAATGGGACAACTCTGGCAGTGTATATACACATGTTCATGGATGGAAGACATTAAGTCACTGGTGAGGACCACCCAGGGGTGAACCTACCTTTTTTGCCGCCCGAGGTGGACAACAGAAAGCGGGAGGAGGGGGCGGGGCGGAGCGTAGGGGGGCGTGGTGAAGCGGCGTTAGCAGGCAGAGAACAGGCAGGGAGAGGACCTGCTCTCTGCCTGAGCGTGAGGGGAGGCCGCTGGAGCAGCACTGCGTATACAAGGCCGCCCCAATACACCGCTCGCTTCCCGTGCTGGGCTGCCGAGACGGTGACGCTAAGTAAGTCCAGGACAGCTTGTCCTGGACTGCCTTAAGTAAGCAAAAATGCCGCCCCCCCCCCCCCCCCCCGGGGCCCTGCCATAGTGCCGCCTGAAGCGATCGCTTCAGGTCGCCTCATGGGAGATGCGGCGCTGGGACCACCCACTGGACTCCTAGGCTTAAATAATGGATTTCAATGAAAAATACATGGACTATTAGCCAGGGGTGAACCTGCCTTTTTTGCCACCTGAGGCGGACGACAGAAAGCCGCCCCCCCCTCCCCCAGGAGGAGGGGGCGGGGCGAAGCGACGGGGGCGTGGCGGAGCAGCGTTAGCAGGCAGAGTGCAGGCACGGAGAGGACCTGCTCTCTGCCGCTGCTCCAGCGGCCTCTCCAATCCACCGCTCGGTGACACTAAACCAGTCCAGGACAGCTTGTCCTGGACTGGCATAGGTAAGCAAAAATGCAGCCCTCCCCGGGGCCCTGGCATAGCGCTGCCTGAAGCAGTCGCTTCAGGTCGCCTCATGGGAGGTGCGGCGCTGCTATTAGCCCACAAACCTATATATCAATCTGCTCGGTTCCCTCTGCTCTATAACCTGCAGATCATACACCATGTTCAACATGACAAGTCCCCTTTAAGAATTGTAGCCTTTATTTTCATGTGGCATACATGGTTCCATAATATGTAATGTTTTTGCATCTCCCAATGTTTTTAGGGCATGTCTCCATTCCAGACATCCATTATTTATCTCTAGATGAAATCATCTTTTGCTTTGTCCGTCTTGCTCAGTATATTACTGTGAGCATGTTAATAATGGAGAGAAACAATAGCTCTTTATTTAGCTTGAAGCGAGCACATATTGCAGAGGATTCTCTGCTCGCAAAATGGTGCATTGGTTCCGTGACTTGGCAAGGCGCGAGCTACAGAAAAACTAAAGGGATTCCTTTAATTTGGACCCCAGTGGTCAATCAGATAAGTTGGCAGTACTGTGGCCGGACAAGTACCAATCATTCCAGTTAATAAATGACAGGGTTCTTGGCACAGCATGGGCAGAGCCCGTCAAGCAGCACAGAGGTGTCAATTATTTTGCAGAAATTCTTGTTTCAACTTTCGTCTTTTAACTTAGATGGTGAAGGTTTTATTTTGTCCGCAACGGCTGATAATGATTGAAAGTTGTATTTAATGACTTGTCGCACAATTGCATGTAATTGTGATACATATAGGGGTCAAATATATTATTGTTCATGTTTATTGTAAAATGGCAACCTATCAAGCTGCAGCACATTATAGAAGGGCATAGCGGGGGAAGGGCATGTGCCACGGGTGCTGGTGGTGGTCTGTAGAGGGGAACCAACAAGCCATTTTTATGTATTTAGGTACACACTATGGCCAATTTCATAGGCAGCCACTAGTCAACCTCTCTGTATGTTTTTAGATTTTTGTCCTTGATAGAATTTGAACAAAGGTGTAGCTAGAGGGGGCTCTGGACCTAGAGGGGCCCCAATATATACCACTATTCTGAATGACATATTGTAGGTTGAAGCCCAGGTTCAGGTTAGACCTCTGGATTCCTATTCGGCACCATAGTGCTATGGCCATGCATTGAGCCACCATGTTACCATATAGATGGAGTAAAGAAATACACATAATACCTTTCTTTCCTAGTATAATAAGCCACTGCCATCCACGTATACACATTCCTTGACACCACACGATTCTCCCTTTGGCTTTTATGATTTGTATTCTGAATATACTGAATTATTTTTTTTGCTCTATCCTTTTGCTTCAGTTTTCTGAGTATGTGACTAGCACAGAGAGGCAGTATATTGTACTAGGGCAGTGTATAGAGGCGGTGTATTGTACTAGGGCAGTGTATAGAGGTGATGTATTGTACTAGGGCAGTGTATAGAGGCGGTGTATTGTACTAGGGCAGTGTGTAGAGGTGGTGTGTTGTACTAGGGCAGTGTATAGAGGCGGTGTATTGTACTAGGGCAGTGTGTAGAGGTGGTGTGTTGTACTAGGGCAGTGTATAGAGGCGGTGCATTGTACTAGGGCAGTGTATAGAGGCGATGTATTGTACTAGGGCAGTGTGTAGAGGTGGTGTGTTGTACTAGGGCAGTGTATAGAGGCGGTGTATTGTACTAGGGCAGTGTATTGTACTGGGGCAGTGTATAGAGGCGGTGTATTGTACTAGGGCAGTGTGTAGAGGTGGTGTGTTGTACTAGGGCAGTGTATTGTACTGGGGCAGTGTATAGAGGCGGTGCATTGTACTAGGGCAGTGTATAGAGGCGGTGTATTGTACTAGGGCAGTGTATAGAGGCAGTGTATTGTACTAGGGCAGTGTGTAGAGGTGGTGTGTTGTACTAGGGCAGTGTATTGTACTGGGGCAGTGTATAGAGGCGGTGTATTGTACTGGGACAGTGTATAGAGGCGGTGTATTGTACTGGGACAGTGTATAGAGGCGGTGTATTGTATTGGGACAGTGTATAGAGGCGGTGTGTTGTACTATGGCAGTGTATTGTACTGAGGCAGTGTATAGAGGCGGTGCATTGTACTAGGGCAGTGTATAGAGGCGGTGTATTGTACTAGGGCAGTGTATAGAGGCAGTGTATTGTACTAGGGCAGTGTGTAGAGGTGGTGTGTTGTACTAGGGCAGTGTATTGTACTGGGGCAGTGTATAGAGGCGGTGTATTGTACTGGGACAGTGTATAGAGGCGGTGTATTGTACTGGGACAGTGTATAGAGGCGGTGTATTGTATTGGGACAGTGTATAGAGGCGGTGTGTTGTACTATGGCAGTGTATTGTACTAGGGCAGTGTATAGAGGCAGTGTATTGTACTGGGGCAGTGTATAGAGGCAGTGTATTGTACTGGGACAGTGTATAGAGGCGGTGTATTGTACTAGGGCAGTGTATAGAGGCAGTGTATTGTACTGGGACAGTGTATAGAGGCGGTGTATTGTACTAGGGCAGTGTATAGAGGCGGTGCATTGTACTAGGGCAGTGTATAGAGGCAGTGTATTGTACTAGGGCAGTGTATAGAGGTGATTTATTGTACTAGGGCAGTGTACAGAGGCGGTGTATTGTACTAGGGCAGTGTATAGAGGCAGTGTATTGTACTAGGGCAGTGTATAGAGGTGATGTATTGTACTAGGGCAGTGTATAGAGGCGGTGCATTGTACTAGGGCAGTGTGTAGAGGCAGTGTATTGTACTAGGGCAGTGTATAGAGGTGATTTATTGTACTAGGCCAGTGTATAGAGGCGGTGTATTGTACTAGGGCAGTGTATAGAGGCAGTGTATTGTACTAGGGCAGTGTATAGAGGTGATGTATTGTACTAGGGCAGTGTATAGAGGTGATGTATTGTACTAGGGCAGTGTATAGAGGCAGTGTATTGTACTAGGGCAGTGTATAGAGGTGATGTATTGTACTAGGCCAGTGTATAGAGGCGGTGTATTGTAGTAGGGCAGTGTATAGAGGCGGTGCATTGTACTAGGGCAGTGTATAGAGGTGATGTATTGTACTAGGGCAGTGTATAGAGGCGGTGTATTGTACTCGGGCAGTGTATAGAGGCAGTGTATTGTACTAGGGCAGTGTATAGAGGTGATGTATTGTACTAGGGCAGTGTATAGAGGTGGTGGGTTGTACTAGGGCAGAGCATAGAGGCGGTGTATTGTACTAGGGCAGTGTATAGAGGTGGTGTATTGTACTAGGGCAGTGTATAGAGGCGGTGTATTGTACTAGGGCAGTGTATAGAGGCAGTGTATTGTACTAGGGCAGTGTATAGAGGTGATTTATTGTACTAGGGCAGTGTATAGAGGCAGTGTATTTTACTAGGGCAGTGTATAGAGGTGATGTATTGTACTAGGGCAGTGTATAGAGGTGGTGGGTTGTACTAGGGCAGTGTATAGAGGCAGTGTATTGTACTAGGGCAGTGTATAGAGGTGGTGGGTTGTACTAGGGCAGTGTATAGAGGCAGTGTATTGTACTAGGGCAGTGTATAGAGGTGGTGGGTTGTACTAGGGCAGTGTATAGAGGCTGTGTATTGTACTAGGGCAGTGTATAGAGGCAGTGTATTGTACTAGGGCAGAGCATAGAGGCGGTGTATTGTACTAGGGCAGTGTATAGAGGCGGTGTATTGTACTAGGGCAGTGTGTAGAGGCAGTGTATTGTACTAGGGCAGTGTATAGAGGCGGTGTATTGTACTAGGGCAGTGTATAGAGGCGATGTATTGTACTAGGGCAGTGTATAGAGGCGGTGCATTGTACTAGGGCAGTGTATAGAGGCGATGTATTGTACTAGGGCAGTGTATAGAGGCGGTGTATTGTACTAGGGCAGTGTGTAGAGGCAGCGTATTGTACTAGGGCAGTGTGTAGAGGCGATGTATTTTTATTTTTTTAAACGTGCTAATATATACCAATTTTATAATGATAAAAAAATTTGCAGTTGAATGTTAAAGTGAGTCTATCACCAGAACCCAGCACATCAATCCAGCTCTACAGATACATAGGCCGTCTTTTCCCCTCGTGAATTTTTGCCTCCATTGCTGAAATATCGCGTTTTTTGTCAATGCAATTGAGCTATTTGGAGCAACGAGGGTGTTGTCATTGCTTCAAAGAGCAATAGCAACGTTCTCATTGCGCCAATTTTCTCAGTATCTTTGGGTTTTCCAACTCACTTAAGGCCCCACAGTTTTTAGCAAATCCCATCCACACATTACAGAAAAATACGCACAGCGGAAACACTACAATATCAAAAACCATTGCGGTTTTGAAAACTGCATCATGTCAATTACACCTACGGAAACACTGGCGGTTTCCCTATAGGTATAATGTAAGCCTGAAATCCACAGAGGACACCTCTGCAGACTTTCTGTGAAAAGTTGGGATGTGTTGCATTTTTCCAGCAGCGCTTATTTTGCTGCGGCCCGCGACATGGGGCCTTAGTCCTAAGGATGGGTCACCAATATCAGATCGGTGGATGTGTGCCCCCAGGCACCTCTGTCTATGGAGTTGATCTGTGGTACCAGGTCTGACCACTACACAGAGAACAGCACTGTCTGCTTCCTGCTCCATTCTCTGTGTATCAGCAGCTGAGAAGAACCGATTGGTAACTTGTCATGTGTCAGACCCACATGACGATCTGGTAGTGATGATCATAGGAATCTTCATCATAGACAGACCCACTGAGATCTTCAGAGTGGATAGACATTGATACACAAAGTATATTAGAAAGTTTAAGAACTTAAGATTTTACGGGAAATAAAAGCGGAGAATCTTTTACTTCTTCCGGATGTGACAGTGATGTTTACTTACCGCTGAGAGCGCGCGTCCCTCACTTATGTAGATGGTTAGATAAAATATAATATAAGCCAGTTGTAATTTGCTTTTTCTGTAACTAGTTTAGATTGAATCTGAGTTAGCAGACAAACTGTGGAGAGAGCAGAATTGCTGCGCTTTAGGCAGTGGAAGGTCCTTCTCCGCACAGTAATCACCACACAGAGGAATCGCGGCAGTAAATGGAATGTTTATTCTGCTCGCCGTACAATTAGTATGATAAATCAGAGCAGACAAAGAAATGAAACCAAGACACAACTTCCAAGACTGGAGCCAAGTCTTGGCAACATTTGGTTCACAAGTGCTCTCATTATTCCTAATGGACTGGATACTGGGGGAGCAATAACACTGCGGGGTTATGAGGAATTCAGATCCCCTGGCTTGTAGACATCACCAGGATGATACCAGTTTATTATTCTATTTGGTAGCTGTAGTATATCTGATAATCCTGCAGCTGCCAAGTCCTATTTATGACACATGGAATGTATTTTATTACATTGTAGAATCAGGACTGACAATGTAACCCCTCGTCGGTAATCCGTTTGGGGAGTCCGCAGGGGTACCTCCCGAATGGACTACTGAACGCATTGGCAAACGGAGTGCAGTGAAAGCACACGGACCCCATAGACTATAATGCGATCCGTGTCCTTGCCGAAGATCTCCGCACGATCACAAAGTACTATTATATCTATTAAGTGATAAACCATTCACCGGAAACCAGATTGTCCCTTTAAATGATTTCTGATTTTTGGGCTCCATCCAAGCTCTATAGAAACTTTGATGCCAGATTTTCCAAATTTAGGGTCTTGTAGCTGCAACTCTCAGATGGTTCAGCACTGTATGTACCTTGTTCTGCTGAGCGGCACTGCTGGAAATAAAATTTGTAGAAATCCCAAAGTCCTAGACTTGATAACTGGGATGTAACTTTGTATGTGAATGGAGAAGAAGAAACTTCAGAGGGGGGTGACCGCAAACAAATGACTTTCTTCTTAACCACAATTCAGAATTTATTCGATGTCAATCATATTTAGGTCACCATGGAGGACCGTAGAGCTGTATGATATGTGGGATACTCTACTAGATTGTTATCATAGAATCTCTGGAGCAAATATTAGAAATGGCAGGAGCTGGCTGACAACAGAGAGCAGTACAACCAGCTGTTTAAATCATATACAGCGCTGAGAGGTAGATCCCAGATACCTAAATGCCTTCACCAGCCACAAAGCTAGACTGGCTCATGCTGAATTTGGGCCAAAGTTATCACAGAAACTGGTACAAGATATAAACTCTCCATAATCAGAAGTCAAACCAGAACCCACAAAAACTTACAAGGCAGATCAGAACCAGGAGGATAAATCAGGAGAGTAAACATACAAGTCAAAAGGCAGTCTAAGAAGTAATGTCAGAGCCAAAATCAGGAGACAAGCTGATTTCCAGTAACCAAAGGACAGATCGGAGCGGTAATGTCAGAGCCAAAATCAATAGATAGTGCATTTCCAGTAACAAGACAAAGGTCAATATAGAGAAGTCCAGTACAAATAATCGGGATATGGAAGCCACCCTAGGTACAACTAAATAGCAGGCACTTGGCTGAGGAGGAAGAGAGTTTAAATAGTGGCGTAACTACCACTGTAGCAGCAGAGGCAGCTGCCATAGGGCGCGGGACATTAGGGGCCTGGTGACAGCCGCTCCCGCTGCGATTTTTTTACATTTTTTCTTAATAGGCCGTTACCAGCTGGAGGTACTCCAGCCTGTAACAGGCCCTATATACTTACCGATCCTGGCAGGGCCGTGATCGGTAAGTGACACCGCGAGCCCCACAAACTCTTTTCAGACCCCTGAGTATAATGATTGGAGGCCGGAGAGAGGTAAGAAACATAAAAAAACACTGTTACTTACCTCTCCAGGCTTCAGGCCTAGTCATCAGACGTCTCATGACCCCGGCTGCATCCCGGGTCATGTGACGTCTGACATAATTGAAGATGGACTACAGTGGAGGCTGACAGCGTAGGAGGTGGGAGATACGTGAGCAACAGAGGTTTTTTTTATGTTTTTCTCCCCCTGGGTCTCCGATTATTATACTCTGGGGTCTGAAAAGACCCCAGAGTATAATAATTGTTTATGGGCGTCCACAGTGGGGCATAATACTGTGTGGAGGGGCCACTATGGGGGATAATACTGTGTGCAGGGGCCACTATGGGGCATAATAGTGTGTGCAGGGGCAACTATGGGGCATAATACTGTGTGCAGGGGCCACTATGGGGCATAATACTGTGTGGAGGGGCCACTATGGGGGATAATACTGTGTGCAGGGGCCACTATGGGGGATAATACTGTGTGCAGGGACCACTATGGGCATAATAATGTGTGCAGTGGCCACTATGGGACGTAATACTGTGTGCAGGGGCCACTATGGGGGATAATACTGTGTGGAGGGGCCACTATGGGGCATAATACTGTGTGGAGGGGCCACTATGGGGGATAATACTGTGTGCAGGGGCCACTATGGGGCATAATACTGTGTGCAGGGGCCACTATGCCACTATGGGGCATAATAGAGCGTGCAGGAATGTGTAGTAGGCGTCGGTCGAGGTCTTCGGCGTCGGTGTTGGTCGTGGGGGGGCCCATCTCAAAAGTTCGCCACAGGGCCCCGCCATTCCTAGTTACGCCACTGGGTTTAAATATACCTCCTCAGCTGCTAACTGGATAAAACTAGGAGAACCCTGAGCATTAAAGAAGATTCACAGGTCAGCAAGGTCTTTAATGTCTGTAAATCAGCTACACTGAGGTTCCTGCCACAGATTCTATGTATATGGAGATGTTATTCACTGCTGTAGGTTGATGGAGGTTCTGGCCAGAAAATATTGTGGCCCCAATAACATTAACATATAATGTGACCGGGCCTAAAGCCCATCTAATGTTCATACAAATAATCAGTGTTGTTGTGTTAGATATTAACATGACAGTTCTTCTTAGAGAGGAGTCTGGCAGCAGCTCATCCCCATCAGGGGTGGCGAAGAAAGTTGGGTTATCAAAAATAAGTTCTGATTCCTAGGATGGGTTTACATGGCCTTGTCGGGCTGGGAAACGGGGTCTGTTTGCTTGCCACATTTACTGACCTGACTGTGGCTTGGCTCAAGTAAACCTGCTGAGTTCAGTAGAGTCGAGGTTGGGTCGGTAAATAATAGTATATTATATAAGGCAGAGGGTCCATTGGCTACGGTGGCTAGTGATTGGCTGAGTGGCCACCTCCAGGCACTTACTGTTTTCTGAGAGACGTCAGGAAGTGGGGAGTAGTCGGGACCCCGGCAATGTCTCAACCGGAGTGGCGGATAATCAGGGAAAGATGTACAGTTTTTGGTATTTTAGCATTGCCATTGTAATAAATTTGTCTTTTTTTTTTTGTATATTTTACTATATTTTTATTTAAGCGCATTTATATTCCTTTCACTGCTACTTTGCTATTGCTGCAGGTTCTTTCCAACATCCATATATTGTAAGTAGAAGCTTGGGGGAGAAGCCGGAGCTAACTGGGGGTTAGACGCCCCCAAAGTGGCCTATACCTATAATCCTGCCCTGTATACTTTTCTATAGTCAGTGTGGCTCAGTCAGTGGTAAATGAGTAAAGCAATAGATTTTCTAAGCTGCAAAACATTGTATATAGATGTTAAAAAATGCTCAGCGTCATCTCCATCATTTTAATGATCCGCTGTTTGCCGAAAGCTTCGTGATGTTTGTCAAATGTATTGGCATCACAGACTGTAAATTTGTGGGTTTGTTTTATATTTAGAGAGCTTCAGTTCAAGTTATTTCCTGATGGTGGCGCAAAAGACCTGTTTCTGAAACTGGCGAGAGACCCCCCCCCCCCCCCATAACAAAACAAGCCATCACATCCTGTTTGTCATTCACAGAAACAGCAAGAATTGAAGTCTACACCACAAGTAAAGAAACAGAGTCTTATTACCTACAGGACAGAAGTGAAGAGCGAGGCAGCAGTGTAGGGAGAGACTCAATGGATACAAATATATAGTAAAATAACGAAATGAATATATATTCTATGTACAATTATTGGCAACGACTTCATAATGTTACACAACAACGCGGAAGATGGAACATTATATAAATATTATTATTATTATTTATTATTTTTATTATTATTTATTATTATTATTATTATTATTTATAATAATAATATATACTAGTTTATAATAATAATAATTAGATATGGGTAAGCCTCACAAGAACCCAGAACCCAGAGTATAAGTGGAGGTCAAGGAGAGGTCCGAAAATGTAATAAACCCTTAGACTCACCTCTCTTACCTTTCCTGGGCTCCCTTGGGTCCTCTTTAGGTCTCCTGGTAGACATCACACGCCCCAGGAGACCGCCGTGATGTACCATGACGTTATTGCACCCCACGTGACCACTGAAGCCTGGTGACTGTTCAGACCAGAAGACCACCGACTTCAGACCAGACTGAGACCAGAAGACCACTGAAGGGGACCCCAAGGGAGCCCCGGAGAGGCCTCCACTTATCATACTTTGGAATCTGAAGAGACTCTCAAACTATAATAGTGATTTGTGGGGGCAAACCCAAAGTGTCTCAAGTTTCAAGGCCAAAACTTTTGTATCATTCCAGTTACGAAGGAGCTTACTTTTTCTCATAGGAATGAATTGACCAGCGTTGATTGGCCAGTGTACAGCAGCATTCGGCCAATCAACGCTGGTTCTGCCGGAGGCTCGTCTTTGAGGAGGCGGAGTCTAAGATTGGACCACAGTTTGGTCTGAGTTGGTTCGCTCATCTCTGATAATAATACAATAATTTATTGTGTGCTTTTGCTCCTCACTAAACAATTTAAAAAAATCTAAAAAGGAACTTGCTTGAAGGGGTTGTCTAGGCAAAAATGGACAACCCTTTTAACATTTAAATAAGCTGAGGGCAGTGAAAAAAAATACATACTCACCTGTCCCCGTGGCTCCGGTGTCCTTATGTGCCTCCTCATTCATCTGCTCTACCGGATCTCTTCCGGAGTTGTGCTGAGGCCAATCAGCAGCTTAATCACAACTTTGGAAGAGACCCGCCGAACTACTACTCCCTTGTTACTACTCTTTTGGATTTTGATTTGGTACTGTTTGTCTCTGTTTTGACCTTGGCTTGCTGACTCTGCCTCTGTATTGTTTTGTCTTGTCCTGTTCTGTGTTACACTTATCCAGAGAAGGGACTGTCACCCAGTTGCCCGCTATCGCTTAGGGTAGTTGTGGTAAGTAGGTAGGGACAGGGACTGGATCAAGTTTCGGACTCACCGCCACTGTCTTACCCTTCCTCTCTGGAAGCACTGGAGAATGGTTCAACTAGCAATTGGTTCAACTAGCAATTGCCTTACAAGTTTATTCTGCAGCGCCTTACAGACAGTCAGTCTCTGTCCCATATAGGGCTCACAATCTACTCTCATTTTGGTGCAGATTCTGACTTTTTGGTCTAGTTTTGTCCAGTCTAAATTTAGGACAGACTTTATAAACCCATCCCATTATACAGTAAATATGATACAACACTGTCAGACTGTGCTGTGAAAGTTACAAATAGGGGCCTACAAAACAGTTCTATAAAGACATCACCCCATCCTGCTGACGTCATATATGTCTCCTTAGGCACATTAACAGATTGGATCTGGAGATCTCACCAAAACATTGTCCTGTGATCGGAATAGAAGATAGAAGTGCCAATCCAAAATTTTGTAAATTGGATGATATCAACAACGCAAACAGAATATATATATATATATATATATATATATATATATATGTATATATATATACATATATATATATATATATATATATATATATATATATATATATATATATGCAATGCTTAGATTTAGATGATGGGATTTAGACATTCATTGGTACCCACTTAAACTGGTACTTAAAGTCAGGAAAGCCCACGTCAAAGTCCATTGATGAAAATTCTTCCTATTACAATTTTATTTTCTTAATTAAAGACACGGGGAGGGGGATTTCATCAATATGTTGGTTTTGTGGTACTCTGTAGGGAGTTGTTTATGCTATATGTGTCACTATGTGGCCACCCAATGGTTGTGAAATGAATTGCAGCCTGTCAAGGGATTTGTATTGAATTTGTATTACAGGAAGCAGGGGACCTTAGCCAAATTTGCAGAAATCTACATGGAGATACATCTGTACACTTAGTGTCCTTTGTGATGACTTCAGCAACCAAAGTTGATTCCATGGCTCTTATAAAGGAAGCAGGAGATTTTCGATTTGGAGCTTTGTATCAGAAATATAGTTTGCACATATCTGTTTGGAATAGTACTAACCGCTCCTGACCATATCTGGTACTGTGGTTTGTGGTAGTTTGGGCATTCTGCTCATCCAGTGACTTTGGTGGTGACAATTTGGCATACTTTCTGGCTCTCTCGGAAATTGCAAAAGGCTTCCGAAGAGTTGGAAAGTCATCCAAGACATACATACTTCTGATAAGCAACACTTTATGGTCCTTCATACCCATGGACCCAGGTTGGAGTCCCAGCATCTAAATGCACCTTCGTGGGCAAGTCTGTGAACATGTGAGGGACATGACCTGTAAAAAGGAGTCTGTTTGTAACTCCAAAATTACCCGTCTCCCACCTACCAGAAGCCTATTGGTAACTACTGTATGACTTTGGGTGTAGTAGTTGGGGCACCTATTGGGATGTAACTTGTATTTTATTGGTACACATCAAGTCTCCCTAAAAATACCAAGCAGCTATACTCACATAGGGTCTATTAACAGTGTCATTGTAGTAACCAATCATATCTTACCTTTCATTTATCTTGTTGAACTTTTTTAAAGGGATTATTTCACCAGAACCCAAAATATCAACCCAACCCAGCCAAAAGATAGGTTAGGGTCACCTGAATGAAATGGTTTTTGGGTTTTTTTCCCTTGTGAATTGGTGTCTATCACTGTTTTTATGATTAGGCATACAAACGCTTTAGAACAATGGTGGCTCCAAAGAACTCATTTGTAGATCGACAAACAGGGATATTTCTGCAATGGAGACACCAATTCACAAGGGGGAAACACCATTAGATTCAGTTGACCTTAACCTATCTATCTGAGGCTTTGGGTTGATATACTGGTTCTGGTGACAGACACCCTTTAATAGTCCCTTGATTTGATTGGTTTTTGAGACTCTAGCTTTAAGACGATACAAAGTATCAGAAGTCCAGAATCGTGATTGGTCCTAATACGTAGATTGATGCGCCTAGAAACGTCTTAAGCTGGGAAGTCTTGTCATCTAATTAATGGTTACTACATGTCTTTCATTTGGCAGCTGATCTGAAAAAAAAAAAATATTCTAAGCACTACCGAAATACTCTGACAACCTCATCCAGTCTGCGGATGGTTTTATTTTAGAAGTGCTAGCTCGATGCCCCTGCCAGGTGGTCAGATGCCAGCCAGTAATCATACTCCCTGACTGTAAATCCTTAGGCTGAGCCAGCAGTACACCTGGTAAATTGTAGAAAAAAAATCCCCATCTCATACAAATCCATCCTTCTGCAGCCAGCGCTCCATTTATCAAGCAAAGGCTAAGAAAGAAGTTATTTGCTTGTTATAAACAAGGCCCTGCAGCTGGCGATTGTGCGCTGCACCCTACCAGCTTCGTTCTGGACGCGCGTTAACCCTTTCACCGCAGGCATGGCACAGGTTAAAAATAGCCGCCTATCCGATCTGCCTCCATTATAATTGCTGGCTTGGAATCAATCCATCCATTATAGACTCAAATGTAACAGAAGCTGGCAAGACAGGAAAGGTTATTTTCTGCCGGTGATTACAGGGAGATGTCGGAATCCATTTAAATGGAAATGATCATGGAATACAGATGTATCCAATCCGAAAATAATACGCCAAATTTGGTTGTTTTAGAAATGGGTGCTATTAGATTTGGTGATTGGTGGGGATGAAATCTGCGTATTGTAAGGCCATACAAAAACAATTTATGTAATGGTCGATGCTTGTTCTGTAAAAGGAAGGGTAGAGATTGGTTAGACTTCTATATAGGAATCCTGATGATCTGCAGACTGTTATATAGTTTATTCCTATGTTTCAGCTATCGCTATAGCTGGGGGCACATAATAGAGGGCCCCTGTGTACAGTAGGGCCCTATACTCTATAATAGCTTATCACAGAGCACTCCATTATATGTGTCGTAACAATCCAGGATTGAAGTGTCTGGATCAACATGATAGGATTATAGGTTGGACTTGATGGACTTGTGTCTTCATTCAGTCATATCACCTACGCTATTGTGTTACCAATGTTTGACTGGCCCACCAGAGGATCGGATGACTCTCTGGTGGGCCCAGGCTTTATTACAGGTAAGATCCGGCAGCAGACACCCAATTTTGAAGGCCACTATTGTCTATTTCCAAGATGGGAGGGCCACCAGAATCGTCTGGTGGGACCAAGGTACCTCAGTCTGACAGTAAGTGTCATTAGAGATTAGTGAATAAACTGGATTTGTCCTTAATTTTCCAAAACTTTTGTGTTCATTAGAACACAAAGTTTTGGGGGTTATTTGTCTGTGAATCAGAAATTAAACTATTATACTCTGGGATCCCTTCACCTCTCCCACTTGAGCGCCTAAGTGATGTCATATGCCCAGCGTCAATGGTCACATGGGGCACCCTGAGTGTCATGATGTGATTGGGGATCAGTGGTGACCCCAAACACATGACATCACTGAGGCGCTCAAGATTGAGAGCGTACAGAAGAGGTGAAGAGATCCCAGAGTATAGTTTAATTTCTGATTCACAGGCAATGTGAATCAAAAGTTTTGGAAAATTCAGGACAAATCCAGTTTATTGCGAACTGGTTTGCTCATCTCTGATAGTGACACTTCCTTTCAAACTGAGCTACCTTGGTCCCACCAAACGATTCTGGGGGCCCACCCTCCTAGGAAATAGACAATAGTGTCCTTCAAAACTGGGTGTCTTCTGCTGGATCTTACTTATGATAGTGTGGGCCCACCAGAGGATCTACTGGAACTCTGGTGGGCCAGTCTGACACTGGTAACACAGTAACATAGGTAATATGACTGAATGAAGACTCAAGTCCAAGGGAGCACTGGAGTGGAAGCCCATCAAGCCCATCAGTCCATGAAGTCCAACTGGACACTGTGAGGAAGCCCAGAAGAGGAAACGGAATTTGAGTATAACTGTTTGTAAATTTTTTTTTACAATTCCCTTGGGCCTCCACCTATGATACTCCAGGGTCTGAAGAGACCCCAGAATATAATCATTTCATGTCTTCTTCTATCCAAGCAAGTTCAGACTGAAAAACAAGCCAGAGGGTCAACTCATCCGAACCTAGATTGAAACAAATATTCAGATAATGTATATTGGGTGGTTAAGCAAACAGTAATGAATGGTGGGGGGTAGGGAAAAAATTCCAACTGTACTGGAATACGTGGTGTCCATTAAAAAATTAGAGATAGTGGAGGTGGTGGAAGGTCCTCCCCAATGTTGGCACACATACGAGCTTGGATATAGGCTGAGCTACAACCACTGTTATAGAAAGTGTGATTTTTTTGCTTTCCCAGTCATGCAATAAATTCAACCAAATATATTGAAGAAGACAAAGGCAAGGTCAGTGGTTTGGAGAAGTTGCAAAAAAAGCATCAGGTTGCAGAGTAAGTTCATTTTTGGCTCATCATTTACTAAAAGTAGTAAGGGAGAATGGTACATTTACTAGTGCAATTGAGTGCAACGCGTTCTACAAGACACATAAGTTTACTGAATGAAGCTGTCTGTTCAGCATAGCTTAACTGCACCCTCTGGGCTTTGAGTCAGCAAAGCTCCATCACACTTTAGCAGATTTGTATCTAAGCACTGTCCAACTATGTCCCATTTGGATATCGTACTCTTAAAATGACCTTACTTTACGATAAATGGGGGGCAACAAATTTATGACGCAATATTCCTGAAAATGATGGAGTATAAATCAAAACTAATAAAAGTAGAGTCCTTACTTACTAAAGAAATGGTGGGGTGCAAGCCATAAAATACCGCCTATATCTACAGTAACTAGGATCGGCCCTTTGTAGACTCAATAAAACTGATGTAGGGGGCGCCATTGGAGTTGTTGTATTGGTTTTTGCCTCCACCTATTAAAAATGTATATAAACTAAAAATATATTTTTATTTACCCCTGTATGGCCGTAAAAGATGTTTCCCAATGTCCTACAAATTACAGAATAAAAAAAATATGGCTGTCAGAGTGGGGGAAGGCGAAAATTAAAAATTTCCCTAAGCCATGAAGCAAATAGGATCAATTTTTTACACGGTTATTTAGTAGTCCGATAGCTGACACAGATGTTCTGCATAAACATGGATTTAAAAGGGTTGTCCAGGCAAAAATGGACGACTCGTTCAAGTCTAAAATAAAAAAAAAAAAAAATTCATACTCATGTGACTGCCGAGGCCAATCAGCAGCTTCAACAGAACTCAGGAAGAGACCCATAAGAAGCCATTGGAGCAGGAGGACCGGAATGCGCCAGTAGGACACCAGAGCATTGGGGACTGGTGAATAATTTTTTTAAATTTTTTTCACCTCCCCTGGTTGTACAGACAATAAAAAAAATGCCTGGACAACCTCTTTCAGGCTTTCTTCAAGTCTTCATAGGAGGGTCTGTTTGCCAATTCTGTCAATTCCAGACAAAGTTGCAAAGTCTTGTCCATGAAGTTCCTTAGCCCAGTTCCTTGATCCAAGGGATAGTAAGAAGATGGCGGAGGGCCCCGTTACCCACTGGGTCCCTCTACAATGGTGTGGTTAACACTTGTTACAAGGTAACTGGGGGTCAATAATAAATAGAAAATCGACATAGATGGAAATGGTTATGGCTCAGCTTCGGCATGTGACCCTTTTGTGCTCAGTTTAGGCCTAGGATCCCCGACCAAAACCATATTGACCTTATTATAATCAATGGGATCGAATAGGCTCTGTTCCCATCTGTCAGGATAAGGATGTGGGGCTTCCAATTTTTGCATTGTTCTGCACATATATTAAGGGATACACTAGCTCAAATGTCAACTAAGCCTTAAAAATATTGTCTTTCTGCATGTATCTTGTCTATATTGACTACCATATGAGTAAGTTCCTAGTCTCCCTCTACTGGTGGTTGTGGGCATTCAACATGTTATCTTTGAACTCTGTGCAGAGGATTTGGAGTTCTGTATCAGACAAAGCAATAGAATGAACAATCTATTGAGAAATGAATCATTACAAAATAAAATTTAGTACTCAAGGGCAGACCTTCCCTTTAAGGGCAGGATGTCTGTGGCAATAAGAGTTTGGGCAGTAAAGGATATCGATAGTAGTAATGTCGTTTTATTATTTGGTAATGATTTACCTTTAATATCACATTATGATAGAAATACACATATTATAAAGACTTTTATTTTACCTTAAGTAATTTTTTAGAACTGCGGGTTTGGCAAAAACGTCAGCGGCTGAGAATGTATGGGCCATTGGTAATAACTCCGTGATAGTCATTGATTCATTCCGACAATTTTTCATCTTACACTTATAATTCAGGCGCTCGTCTTCTCCTTGTAATGGACCTTCATTAATAATTGTCAGTCTGAAGGTCCAGCATGGCGGATCCATTGCTATTGCTTTCTCTATAGCCTATGCTCTGGCTATAGGGTGACGGGTTTGGACATCTGTCGGTCCTCGAATATTCTTATCTATTCATAGTTGTATCATCTCTTCCACCACTCTAGTTAATGAGCGGGGGCGAGGATTTGATTAAACCCATCAGCTCTTGTCACGCGGATCAATAGAATATAAGGCGGAATATTGAAACAAAAATTTATCATAATTATGACGGCCGATAAAACATTGCGCTGAGACATTTTCATTTAAAATCAAATTTAGAGGTTAAAAAAAATTCCTTAACAAGCAGAAAAATAACAGCTCTTCATTCTAGAAGAGCTTCATCATGGCGGCCGCGACAGCTGCTTTCTTTCCAATGAGGTCGCGAGCCGAGCGATAGAATGGAGTCACGGATCCATACATGTATTTACCATGGCAGAGGTGCGGGGCGGCTAATAACTTAAGTATGTATAGAAAAATAGTTCCAATCAATCACCACTAGTGGGAGGGCTTCTCGTCTGTTCAGGCTCGGTCACCCTACGTTGTTAAGTATATTCCGTTCCAATTCCTTATCCTGGTGTTAGGACAAGATTGATGAGTTTTTCTTTGGATCATAGATCGTGGTTGTCTAATACTGGGAATATAAGGAGTCAAACTTCAGATCTGTAAATAATGTGAAGAGAGACGGCTCCAGGAATCGGATTGACACAGATCATTACTTGTCAATATGCCATGATATTAAAATTGTCATTCGGCTAAGTGTTTTTATTTTTATATTTTGGAAAGACTTTGTTGATTTTTGACATATTAGAATGAGGAAATCGATTGTGTCTAAAATAAAGAAACCTAATTCTTATGATTATAGTATGCTAGATCACAGACAGAGGTCCTTGGTGTCTTCCTTCAAGCTGCCACTCTTCTCCTGCGTTGCACATGGACTAGTTCCCAACTTCTTAAAGGGCCAGTGTGCACAAATTGTCTTCAACCAACGTCAGTGTCTTGGCTTCTTAAGAATCCTTCCCATAGTGTTCTGTGCCTGAACAATTTGGATGTCTGGGTTCCTTTCAGCTTCAATGTTCGTGTCCTCCTTTTTTCTGCCAACCTTGACCTCTGCCTGTTCTCCATTTATGAAACAACTTGGCCAGCCTTGACCTTATCTCCATCCAACTTCACTCCCTGCCTATGACTTGGTGAGGCTTGGCGTACCTGTACCAATGAGATCAGTTTGCGGTGGAGACCTGGCGATTCCCTGTCGGAAAGTTCACACCTCCTTATATTATACCTGGTTTCGCTCTACACCAAATCTCTTAGTGACCTAGATGGTCTACTTCTTCTGTTGGCCTACGTAGGTTAGATCTCATGATGTATAGCTGGGCCGTGTACATTAAACCATGCTGCTGTTTTCAGATTTGTTTTTAGCATGAAGACACTCAACCTTAAAAAGGTGAAGCACAGGCGGATGTGAGTAGGAGCGAGAATCGTTAAGTAAGGCCGCGAACCCCACAAACACTGCTATTGTTATAGTCTGGGGTCTTTTCAGACCCCGGAGTTTAATCATCATCGGCCTGGGCTTCGGAAGGCTTTGGGCCTTTTGGTGACATCACAAACATCATGTGACCCAGGCCATTGTTATTACTCTTTGCGACTCGTAGATTTTAATTCGGGCGCACCATCTAAGGACTTCATTGAAGGGGTTATGCCAGAAATTTTTTTATTCCTCTTTCCATAGTATTGGTGAATTTCTTACCACTGAGACCCTCCACTAATCTGGAGAATGGTCCTCTACCCACCACAGCCAGCACTGCAATGTGAATGAGTCCTTAGTCTTATCCATGTAGTGTTTACTGCCTACAGTCTGAATCACTGCAGAAATATATCGAAATATCGTCAATTTGTGAAAAAGGAAACTATTCCTAATCCGACTCCTGACGTTCGTGATCATAAATCAAACTGTTGACCATTGCTGACCAAGCTTCTGGCTGGAGGAACTTTCTGAGCACACTTGTGATAATGGATGTGCGTCAGATTAGTGATGCACGGCCGGGTCTCATTTACTGAGGAGATTGAGAAATGTGTTAGACACATGGACAATAATTACGTTTCTATACATTCAGCCTCATCACCATGGATGGAGGATCAATAACCCCAGTGAGTTATAGGACTTGCAGAACCACTTGCTTCGTCCCTCCTTAGTAGGCTTTTTTTCCAGGGATGTTTTCCTCTTCCCTTGCAGAAGATATATTGTTTTCTCGTATCGATTGTGAATAGAAAACTTTATCAGTGTCTTGCTAATTAACCAAGATGCAATACCCTGTCACATATTTAGGGGCTGATCTGACATATCGCCACAAAATACGAGATACTGTATTGTACTGCATTGTCGGCGCTTCCAGATCTAGTATGGTCATGGAGGGGCATGTGCCAGAATTACCAGGGGGGGCTATATTGCGAGAATGGTGAGAGGGTATTGTGGAGGGGGCGTATGTTGGGTAATGTTTCCCTTAAACACTATAGTATGCCCTAAGTACACACATGGTATAATGTCCCCAAGTCCCACACATTGTGTGAGACTTGGAAAGATTATACTGTTTGAGTCCTGGCAGAGCAGCACTACAATGTAGTGCCCTCCTGGTCCCATATAGCATAGTTCCTTAACGTCCTGCACAATAGATTGCCCCCAGGTACTGCACAGTTTAATGTCCAAAGGCGCCACATATTATAGTCCCTTAAGGTCCCATACAATATATTCCCCACAGGTACCAAACAGTATAATGTCCACAGGTCCCACATAGTATAGTCCCTTAAGGTCCCATACAATATATTCCCCACAGGTACCAAACAGTATAATGTCCACAGGTCCCACATAGTATTGTCCCTTAAGCTCCCATATAATATATTCCCCACAGGTACCACACAGTATAATGTTCACAGGTCCCACATAGTATAGTCCCTTAATGTCCCATACAATATATTCCCCACAGGTACCACATAGTATAATGCCCACAGGTCCCATGTAGCATAGTCCCTTGAGGTCCCATATAATATATTCCTCCCAGGTACCACATAGTATAATGCCCACAGGTCCCATGTAGCATAGTCCCTTGAGGTCCCATATAATATATTCCTCCCAGGTACCACGTAGTATAATGCTCACAGGTCCCACGTAGTATAGTCCCTTGAGGTCCCATATAATATATTCCTCCCAGGTACCGCATAGTATAATGCCCACAGGTCCCATGTAGTATAGTCCCTTGATGTCCCATATAATATATTCTCCCCAGGTACCACACAGTATAATGCTCACAGGTCCCACGTAGTATAGTCCCTTGAGGTCCCATATAATATATCCCCCCCTCCCTCAGGAACCACACAGCATAATGTTCACAGGTCCCACGTAGTATAGTCCCTTAAGGTCCCACAGAATATGTTCCCCTTAGGTTCTACACAGTTTACTGTCCAAAGGTCCCACATAGTATAGTCCCTTAAGATCCCATAAAAAATATTCCCCACAAGTCCCACATAGTAAAGTACCTTAAGATCCCATACAATATATTCCTCTTAGGTTCCACACAGTACAATGTTCCCAGGTCCTATGTAGTATAGTCCCTTAAGGTCCTGTTTAATGAAAACCGGTCATTTCCCCTGATATTTCTGTTTGGGAATAAACTTCCATTCTCCATATGTGAACAATAAAGGGGAACAATTTCATATGCTATTCCTCTATTATTACTCCTGCAAATTATAATGGGATGCTACCATTTCCCTTCTCAATGGGACAGGTCCCTACAAAGCTAACCAGTATGCTTTAGATGGGTTTTCCAGGCTTACCAATTGATGACCTATCCTTAGAATAGGTCATCTACTGAAGGTCAGTGGGTGTCCAACAGTGGAGTAACTTGAAGCTTCCAATGAATACCACTGCCACATGAAAAAACTGATCTATGGGGCGCCCAAATATCAGGCCTCCACCAATCTTCAGTTGAGAAGACGCCAGAGTATAATAATTTCACTTCTACTTCTACCCGAACTTGTTCGACCTGAAACAAATAAGGAACCTGTGCCATTCCAAGCCAAAACAAACCTTGGAAGGCTCACCCATCTCTAGTCATGTGCTAAAGACCTCAAGCCTGCTCTCCTTCTCAAAGCTGGATTTGCACTGGGTTAAAGCAACTTGAGGGGTGTAAAACTAGAAAATTCTGCAGAATCCGAGGCGATCTGTGAGCTCAGATATGTGACCATTTGTTCTGTAGACAAGAGTAAAGATGGCTTCAGGGTATGTTTTCCCTTGGGGCCGACTTCCCGCATTGATCACGCTAGGTCGTGTGATGGGAATCATAATGATCTGTCTTAGTTACATCCCTATGACATTAAGCATAACTGTTCACTTACATTGTTTGATGGATTTTGACCATTTTAGGATCTCAGATGACTTCATGGACTGTAAAGCAGATAGTTTATGTGATCTGTAGACAAATCACTGAAAGTGACAATACTTTATTGATGGCTTCCCATTTTGCTGCTGTTACTCTTCCTGACAGTCTTTCCTTTGTCAGTTATTACGTGTGATGGTAAATGTGGATCATTTAGAGAAACTAGTGCGAAGACCAAAGATTTTACCAAGAGCAACCAAACAGATTTCATCTTAATTTTTTTTTAGATACAGATGATACTCAAGTAACCTACCGACTGATCATTGTAGGCACCACTGCTGTCTTTTGTGGCTGATTGGGGAGGGATTCACTGGGTTTTGTTTTTTGTTTTTTTTGCTTCACCCACTGCAAAAATTTTCAGTGTGGTCACACTTAAAGCAAAGCTATCGGTGACCTGGAAGTGCATGTGCTGGCCCCCCACAGTGCCTCCTCTCCCCCACATTAATGTTTCCCTTGCATAAATTATGTCCGCTTGCATTACTATCCCCCCTTATGTCCACAGGAGCCCCTTTTATATTAATTTACCCCCCAAGTATCCACTGTTGCTCCCCTCAATATTAAAATGTCTTCCAATGTCTCCTGATGCCTCTCTTACATTATTCCTCCCAATGTCCACTGATGCCCCTACTAAGGTCCCCTGGTGCAAGTGTATTCATCATTCCCTCTACTCCAGAAAACCGGTGAACAGGGATGATGTTGAGGCACACGTTTGGTGCAAAGCCTTGTCTTGCATCGAATGTGCTTTTCAAGCCCCGATCCGCGCCTTGGCTGCCACATTGTGTGGATGTGAGCAGTGCAGCGAGGGGATCTGGAGGAGATGAGGCATCCACGCCTCTGTCCAACAGATTTATTATAGTTCATGCCAGTTTTCTGGTGTTTCCAGAGTTATCTACACAAGTTCCTAAATAGCTATACTGTATCGATGGCTTCCATTCTGGAGGACTCAAACTGTTTAGTATTACAAGGACAATCATTAATGTGAATAGCCACTGTGTAATACTACATTTCTCCTCTAGAGGCCTCTGCAGAGAAAACATTTTACTACAATTTTGCCTATCGCAGTCAATTTTCCTCTTTATAAGTGGTCAGGGGTGTAAGCTCCAGGGCCCTAGTGCAAAGTTGACCTGGGTCTAGAAGTATGGAGATGGCCTGACTAGGAACACGCCTAAGGTGGTGGCTTTGTTGGTCACGGTTGAAAGAATTATCCAGTTACAGAGCAACGTAGAGGCACAATTTGCTCCCTATTCGGGGACCTAGTCCTACTTTCCAACCACTGTTGGAGAAATGCAGCCATGGACACTAAAATTTTGACTATTCGGCAGTGGAGATGCTGAATACTCATCACAGTTCCAAAGTCTTGTATCTGCAAGTTTTGGATCCGGTGACGTGGGACTGCCTATTATACCTAACTGGTACTGCCTAACCTACAGACTAGAAGGCGCTCCACCAGTAACTAAATGGCCTTCTTCTTTTACTAGATTTCTGGCCTAAGCCTCTCACCTCTACCAGGTTATAGTCCTCTCTACATCGAGCTGATGAGATGCAAGTACATCGAAACGGCCGTCCTCGATTGAGAGACTATACCTGGTAACAATCCCAGCGTCATTGCAAAACAAAGGCCTCTTGGAAGGTCTAGCATGATGCGAAAGGAGCAGCCTTTATTGGGTTATTTCACTGGAGTTCTGTCTTCCTAACTACATCAGGGAAGACAGACTTGCACATTCCAGTGAGCGCCCTCTATTGGTTTGCAACACTGAGGCAGCAACTGACTTCCTAATTACATCATGGAAGACATATTTGCATATTCTTCCTATAGATTCCTGGCGTAAAGGATAATAAATCTGGCCCAATGAGTTGACCACCCAATGCCCGCACAACCTCACCATACCATCTTTTTTGGAAAGTGGCGAGGGCAGAACAGTTGCAAAAACCTGATTCGCACTACTTGTTACTGACATACAAGGCATAGTAAGTTGTCCCCTATATGTTCACCAAACATGGATGCTACATCTATCACAGGCCCCCCCACCTACCATGTGCTTTTTATAATACTAGTGTCTTCTTCTAAGCTTCGGAGTGATCTTGGCCCCCCTCAGGCCCCGGGCCGCAGGTGCGATTACTACGCCTACACCTCCAGTAAAGGGTAAATCTATTGATTCTCCCTCTGTAATGTATTATATCGAGAGACGGAGGATGAATTAAACCATGGCGCTCCCCAAACCGTTCTATATTACTCTCAGTTAATTGCGGCGCTCGGCTTAGATTTAATGGATTTCTGGCCACCTTTAATTCTAGAATATGACAGACTGAATCTCTCAATAAAAGTATTCGGAATCATACGTTAAATATTTAAACCCCCGAAATATTCCCAGAAAATCTATTTAAGGCTGATGACATGAGCCGGGCTTTTAAAAGCATATACTGCGGTTTTATTATGAACACACTGGGAAGGAGTACAAGGCTTGCAACTTTATTTTCTTTAATGAGCCTGGAAGTGCATGTTGCCCTGAAGGGTTTTGTTCATTAAAGATGTAGCTGTAAGAATATTGTCTCATTAATTATCTGGTTTTAATTACACTGTTACTCTTTAAATCCATATATCTGAAAGTTTATACTGTAGATCGCCCTCTTCAGTTCCCCGTTTGGAATAGTCCTAAGTTTTAGTGCTATTATGTGAAGACGCAATGACTGGAGTCTGGGTAATAACTGGGGTGCAACAAATCCTCTGATAAATTTGAGACTTGTATATCAAATTGGTATGGCTGAAGAATGATATAGGGAAACATGGCACAATAGCTTGAAGGGGGCAGTGAAAAAAATTAAAGTCATACTCACCTGTCCCTGATGCTCCGTTGTCACCCCGGCTTTTTCCAGTCCTTCTGATCAATGGGTCTTGTCTGGAGTTCCTCTGATTGGCCTCAGCAGTCACATGACCACTAAGGCCAATTAGCAAAGGGCATGTGATGTCACTACCAGTGACATCACAGGTCACATATGCCTACTGAGGCCAATCAGGAAGAGACCCGGAGAAGCCACCAGAGGAGAAGGACCGGGAGAACACTGAATCATCGGAAACAGATCAGTATGCATTATTTTTTTTCACTGCTCCTGGCTGATTTAAATGTTGGCTGGACAACCCCTTTAAGTTATTGTGTCCTATTTCCCAATATCATTGCATACACCTTTCCCCACCTCCACCAACTCTAAATGTTTGCATCCTACAATAGGCGCAGTTAAAAAAAAATTGTTATCTTCTATGGTAATCCTTTCTGTGATGAAAAGGAGGTGACTACAGCAACCAAATTGGAAAGTGTTACACTAGTATTTAACTTAGAGGTCAGAGTGAAAATTGCAGGATATAGTATTTTTTTTTCAAAATCTAGATAGTGATGTTGAAAATTACAAATAATTCTTAAATAATATGTTAAATATAAAACTTGGTTTAAAAACATGAAGACAATTGTTGTGACACATTTTATTGAAGCCAAACCCTTATTGTATATGCAAGCTGTCTATACCCCTCGTTTATTTACTTTTGATCAAGTCACTATAGTTTTCTGTATATTACATTACCGGATGTGAGCCAAGATTAGAAAAAAGGGTCTGCTCTATTTTATTTTTCCCAGAAATAGCTCCTCTTGTGTCTATAGGTTGTAATTGTTATTGCAGCTTATCCCATCCACTTAAATACAAACAAACTGCAATACCAGGCATTGCCTATGAACATGAGTGGCGCTGTTTCAGGGGAAAAAAAACAGGCTATTTTTTCCTAATCCTAGGTTAGGGGTTATCCAACCCCTATCTGATTTCTCATACTGATCTGATCTGTGACGTCCTGATACTCAGACCCCATACAGATCAGCTGTGAAATCTGTCAAGTAATAGTAGCCAAGCTGCAGCGCTGTCTACTGTATAGTGGCGGCACTGGAGAACTGCTCCACTCCTATTACTTGACTAGGAGGTGACTGCATCTGCCCTTTGTCCACTACAGCAGTTTACAGAGCCTGGAAACTGCCAGAACAATTGATCTATTTGGGATCTGGGTGTCAAACCCCCACAAATCAAATCTATTTGGGATAAGTACCCTTGTAAAAGTCTGGGAAAATATTGATGCTATAAAAATAATAAAAAAAAGTAGATTTTACTCATTTTTTTGCCTATTTTTCCTATTATCTAGCGAGTCCATAAAAAGGTAATTATATGTGTTTCTATTTACATGACTCATCCGATGAGATATATCGCTAGCCACAGGACACGACACTTAGCTGGCGTCGTATTTCCCCGCACACAGGTGCGGTATAATAATAATAGTATTCCTAAAGCTACAGCCTATAGGATCCCTATGTCATTAATTATCTTCTGCTAAATTGTGCCGCTTCTCCTTTAAATCCCAGACATTTTGACAGGCCACATTAAAGAGCTGCCTGCTCAGGCTGAGCACATCATAAAACTGGACAGGCAATTTCTGTTTTTACCAAATAGCCAGGCTAACCCGTTCTGCATCTTTGATTTTAATGCACTAGACAGGCAGCTAAGCAGGAAAGGAGCGCAGGGGAAACGTGTAGGAAAATACAGAACACAAAGCACGGGGTAGTAGGATTTTTTTTTTCCCTGCCTTGCTCCACAATCCCCCCTAAATTCATAGCACAGGCAGAATTATCAACTAGAATTTGATTAATATGCAAATCGGAGAGAAACAGCTCCATATAATTCTCTCACTGGAGAGCAATTAATCAACAGTTAAAGCAAATTAATACATATATCAATTTTGTCAGGAACATGCTTAGTTCAATCGCCCGTAAAATTGAAGTTTGAAGTATTAAGGGGCTCTACAGAAACGTTATGACTAAAACTTTCACATTGATCCTATTTAGTAATCAATCAAGCTCTCCCCTCAGGTTAATCTGTCTAATTTTTCATCTCAAATCATACACTTTAGTGGCATGCCATCTAACAAACAGTCGATAGAAAGTTAACAAAAATGATAACGACTCAGCCAGCAGTATTTTCCTTAAAATAATGGAACCCGGGCACCGGCGTCAGCCCTGTACTTACCAGCCACGTGCCCAAACCTACTAGCCTGGGCTAATAAGTCAATCCGACGATCGATGGGATTGAGAGAGGAGCAATATGTATAATCACCGGGCCCAGATGACGCTACGTTTGCCATATGTTGACTCTGACATGCAATGTCTGGCTATGTTATTTGCATAGGAGGCTCATTGGGTGCAAAAAAATTACTATTAAAAAAATATCAAATAATAAAAAAGACCGATAACCCTCTTCCTGATATGGATATTTTCTATTCCCTATACTATAACAATACCGTTTTGTATGGGAAATGTTGCGATGTTACTAAAAAAAAATAAGAATAAATTGTCAACTGGGTGTTACTAATTGGGGGGGTGTCCCAACAGAGTCTGAGACTGTCCAATCACTGCTGAGTGCAAGATTGTTAGGAATTCACCCAGAGGCCAAGATATAAAGGGTGCAGTGGTATGGGCCCTTAAGCCTCAGGGGGGCCCAATAGGACACTGATCCTACTTGTCTGGCTTACAATGGCTATTGGATTCATGGTCTGAACCATGATGTAAGGAATGATATGATTTTTCAAAAATTAATAGGAATGTATCAGTATGTTTGTAATTGTTATGAATCCATATCGAAATCTAGGGGGTGGAATTTATAGAGATTGAAGGCTGGAGTAAGGCGAGGTTCACTTCATTTTTTTTTTTTTATATATCCCCGTGTATAAAGAAAATAATCACATTTTTCAAGCTCTGAACTTGTCACATAAAGAGAATGCCCAGACATTTTTTTACCTGTCCCCAATGCTTCGGTGTCCTCCCAGTGTGGTCCAGTCCTTCTGCTCCCGGCCTCTTCCTGAGTTCCGCTCAAGCTGCTGATTGGCCTCAGTAGTCACGTGATCGCTCAGGACAATCAGCAGCTATAACAGGCCTCAGGAGGAGACCCGTGATGTCACAGGTAGTGACATCACATGCTCTTCACTGAGGCAAACACTGGCCTCAGTGGTCACGTGACCACCGAGGTCAATCAGCAGCTTCAGGAGAACTCTGGAAGAGACCTATGAGAAGACGCCGGAGCAGAAGGACCGGACCACACTGGGAGGACACCGGAGCATTGGGGACAGGTAAATATGATTTTATTTTTTTTTTGTGTGTGTGTGGTTGGGACTTTCGGCTCATGTCAGAACTGGATCGAGAAGACTGGGAGGCACTGGAGCACCGTGGAGTATGACATTCACTGGCCCCGACTGATTTAAAAATTAAATAGGTTGCCCATTTTTGTCTGGACAACCCCTTTAAGGCAGTCATGGTAGAGCGGGACCCCATTACAAGTTTGGTTATTTTTTCTGCCTCTGAATCCAATCATGACAAAACAATCTTCTAGAAGGCGGTGGGTATCTATCCTAGCGGTGGGTATATTATCTATGTCCTCCTCACTTATTTTATATTGATTGTTACATTCTATCACATATTTATGTTTCTCACACTCCATTACGATTCTATACATGATCCTCAGTGACTATATGGTCTCGGCCGGCCCACGCACCTACAGCCCCTGCAACCTCGGAGCACTAAGGCCTAATCTCAGCTGATCATGACAGGCTATTAATTAATGCTTACGTTATCACCTTTGCGAACGTATGTCTGATCACAATAGAAAATCAATACAGGCATTTTTACTGACATTTTTTTTTACAGACATGTCTTTTCAGAAAACAAAAAAAAAATAAACCGAGCGATCTATCAATCAATATGGAATTATTTTTCGCCCTTGCAAGGTTAGCTTTTATATACAGAGGTCATTAAACCTTCTTTTTATATTATACAATACCAATAGAGACACTTGGAAATGAATTGTCACCCGTAAACAGTAAACACAAAGAAATACATCGGATTGACTATTGCATTCCTATAAAAATTGATACCAGGGACATCTCTTCAAGGTTCTGCTTGTAAAAGGGAATTACAAGTTGCATAAGTGAATCGACATCTAGCAACTGGAATGAGGCTGCTTTGCTTTAAAGGGAATGTAACAACAGAAAATAACAGGATTTGGGGTATTCTAATTTATTCTTTTTAGGTTTTCTTTGTTGCTATCCATTAAAAGTGTTTTTTTTTACAACTAAATGATATGATTTTTATGTTCTTTTGCAGTTGTCAGCTTTGCTGTGTAGACTGGGACAGGGCCAACAAAGTACTGGGGGTGTAATAACAACTTCTGTACTGCTGGAGGCCAAGATAAATCAGAATAGCAATTCCATTGGAAATAAACATAGGTAAGGCTCTGTATACAGTTTCCCTGTATACAGTCTCTACCTCTTACCCTTGGGGAGTCCACATGGAGAGATATTGGTGCCCTAAGTTTCGGTACCAATATCACTCCACTTTTAGAGGGGACAGCTCAGGTTCATGGCTGGGTGGTAAGGAATAGTACTCTTCTATAGTCTTGTGATGTCAGGGAAGGCGTTGCTCTCTGTGGGGATCAGTTGAGTCATAGACTCCCTCTAAAGTGAAAGAAATTGTACCAAGATGCACTATGGGAAAAGGCAGGCCCACTAAACAGCGTGATCTTCTGGCCAAAGTTCTTCTGACATTTCTAAACACAAATAGTAACGCCATATACTGCCCATGTAACACTATAAACATCGTATATTTCCCATAAAACCATCCAGACCCCATAGGAAATGGGATCACCTAAACAGCTAATAGCAAAGTATGTAGTAGTTCAGAACAGAGAAAATTGCAGTGCCCTGCTCACAGGTTGTCTCTGGTTGCCAGAGTCATGAAGAAATGGGATCCCAAGGCATTTGCCTAAAACCAGCCCTGGGTGGTGACATGTTTATTGATGGCCAAGTGTCAGGGCCCCTGACTGGCTGCTCCTGACTGTAAATCAAGCTAGGTATCATTATATTTCACTATACATAACTTACATTACACTATGCATACTTTGTATCAGAGTATACAAACCTTGCATTGCAGTATACATACTGGAGTTTTACATTAGAGTATACATACTATTTATCAGAGTTTACATACCTAACATTAGAATATTCAGACTTTGTATCAGAGTATACATACCATATCTTACAGTATACATACCCTACATTACAGTATACATACCATATCTTACAGTATACATACCTTACATTACAGTATACATACCTTACATTACAGTATACATACCATATCTTACAGTATACATACCTTACATTACAGTATACATACCTTACATTACACTATACATACCTTACATTACACTATACATACCCTACATTACAGTATACATACCCTACATTAGAGAATACATACCTAATAAAAAGTGTGTATATATATATATATATATATATATATATATATTTTGGATTAGCGCATACAGTTTACATTCCTTGTAACTCAGTATACATACCTTATATTACAGTATACATACCGTACATTAGAGTTTACATACCTTACAGTACAATATACATTCTTTGTATCTGAGTATACATACCTAAATTATTATTAATTCTGAATAGTTGTGCAATGTTCCATGCACCGTAGTCACTGGAGTTTTTAGAATAAAATGGTTTAACAAAGGATGTGGGGAGGGGTTTTATTTCAATAATAAAAAAAAAAGTATCATTGTTATACACAGGACCACTGCCACCAGGGGTACTAGGAAGAAACTGGTACAAGTCAGTACCCGAACATCTGAAGTGACAGTTGGGAACTGAGGCAGCTGCAGTCTGATATTATCAGGCTGAAAAACATAAAAAACAAGACATTGTGCCTTTCCACCTTGAGCTTTCATCTAGTTATATCATCTATTCTATATTTTTAATCTATTCATATGCAATATTTAGGGGCTAGCAGTGGGGTGATGGCTATTAACTCCGTCTTGTGTTATGGTGGCTTTGGTGCCAAATCCCTTCACATGCCTTGGAACCAGCGCCGAACCTCCCATGAGGCGACCTGAAGCGAGCGCTTCAAGCGGCGCTATGTCAGGACCCCAGGGAGGGCGGCATTTTTGATTACCTAAGCCAGTCGAGGACAAGCTGTCCTGGACTGGCTTAGCGCCAAGCGGTGGTTTGGGGAGGCCACTGGAGCAGCGCTGCTCCAGCAGCCTCCCCTCACGCTCAGGCAGAGAGCAGCTCATCTCCGTGCCTGCTCTCTGCCTGCGAACTGCACTAGGCCCCCCCTTCGCTCGGCCACACCCATTCGCCCCGCCCCCTCCTCCCAGGGGGGGGGGGCGGCTTTCTGTAGTTCACCACGGGCGGCAAAAGGGGTAGATTCACCCCTGCTTGGAACAGCACAATGTTAAGAGGGTCACACCTGGGTCATAGCATAGTCTCCCTGTTGGGGGACTCGTGTGTTGACAGTTCAGGTTGCCCAAATGAGATATAGGAGACATGGTGGAAGTTAAACAGGCGCACCGTTTACTTAACAGGAACTTCCAGTCACAAGAAGCATGGGTTCACAATTTTCTTTGAGAAAGCACTGTCCGCACTTTGCATACAAAAACAAAGGGAAGTGGTGACTGCTTTTCCCATCTTCCTTTAGACCTCTATCCGTTTCCATTACGGTAAATATGGGGCAACCCAGGACTTGACTCTGGGACTGAGACATGTTTTGGCCATGCGTACCAGATGTCTGCACAGATGAGCAGTGTGGAGGTTCTCTCGGTACTAAAAGGTTCTTTCATGCGACATGTGGGGTCTGATCGCATGGGACATTGTGTCTTAGCCTATCCACCACTAACTCAAGAGCTGAAGGTGGTCTCTGAAATATCTTCTAAAAAGCAAACAAAAGGCCATTTCCATTTCCATGGCAGCATATAAGTGGCTATAACCATTATAAACCATATAAATCACGCGAAACATTATTATAGCAATTAAATATAACATTGTCTCATGGACTGTCCATTGGGGACCCTACACGTACCTTATATCGGAGTATGCATACCTACATCAGAGTCTATATACCTTATATTAGACTATACACACTACAGCCGCTGATTCTCTTAGACACACATGTATAGCTCTTTCTTATGTGTCTTTGCACAATAACTTGAATATGTTTTTGTGCCTTTACATGCGATTGTATAAGATGGTAAAATTAATAATGGGAGACCCGCTGTGTCTGCAACATTATCTATGGGAAATAACGTAAATATATCATTAAATCTCATGTTCATAATAACTTTGTAATTAAGACATAATTGTATGTAATTTTTTTAATTAGTGATAAATACGTTAACCGTAATGAATGTACAAATTTGCATGTGTAGGTTAGCGCAATGTTATATAACCAATAATCATTCTACATTCAATATTCACAATGCAAACACACATTTATAAGGTTACAGTCCATTGCTATGTGGCTTATAAATGTTCTATAATTGTAGTCATAATTACATTATATTAATAAATTGTGGGAAAAAAATTACAATAAGTTCTGTTGTTACATTTGGTTTGCAGGCTATTGTTCTTTTATACTGTGCATTGGGGCGCATTCTTTAAGATGTTGGTCTCAATCTGGGATCCGCTGGGGTTAGATGCACCACAATTATTTGGAGGTGTATGTTAGGAAGTCTTTGTGCCAGAAAATAAATCTACTCCAGTTAGGAGTTGGTGTAGATCTCCAGTATAAAGTTGATGGGCATCAAAGTCCACTGCTGATCCATGCAAGGGCAACCTATTGGCCAACACTGTGGGCACTCACTCTGTCTGAAGGTAAAATAAGTTCATTCTCAAGAGGTGACAAGGCTTCTTTACCATAAGAGCTGGAATAGTCTTCCAGGGTGCTGGTTCTTTACAATAAGATGGGTAAATCTGTGGAATAGACAACTCAGGTGCTGTGGAAAGTCGCTTCGGATGTTGGTTCTTTACTGTTGGGGCTGGGATTCTGTTGAATAGTCATATCAGGTGTTGGTTCTTTACAGTAAGATCTGCATATCTGTGGAATAGTCACCTCGGATGTTGGTTCTTTACAGTAAGATCTGTGGAATAGCCACCTCAGATGTTGGTTCTTTACAGTAAGATCTGTGGAATAGCCACCTCAGATGTTGGTTCTTTACAGTAAGATCTGTAAATCTGTGGAATAGCCACCTCAGATGTTGGTTCTTTACAGTAAGATCTGTGGAATAGCCACCTCAGATGTTGGTTCTTTACAGTAAGATCTGTAAATCTGTGGAATAGCCACCTCAGATGTTGGTTCTTTACAGTAAGATCTGTGGAATAGCCACCTCAGATGTTGGTTCTTTACAGTAAGATCTGTGGAATAGCCACCTCAGATGTTGGTTCTTTACAGTAAGATCTGTAAATCTGTGCAATAGTCACCTCAGATGTTGGTTCTTTACTGTACGTTCTGCATATCTGTGGAATTGTAACCTCAGATGTTGGTTCTTTACTGTAAGAGCTGTGATCCTTTTAATGGAACCTTTCATGTCCTCGGGCACATGCGGTTTTATACACCTCTAGAAAGACGACAGTGCGCTGAATTCCGTGCACTGTTGGCGTTCCTGTTATGTGTCCCAGGGCTGGAGATAGCGGTGCCGTTACCGATGTCTGCCCACTGTCAGAAGGGAGTTCCTGACAGTCTATCTGGGCTGTGAGCAACGCCCCTCCTGACAGTACTCATCCATAGTTCTTTACCGCCCAATGATGACGCTGAAGTGTGCGGAACGCCTCCCAGTACAGGGCTATGGATGAGTACAGTCAAGGGGGGCTAGACTGTCAGGAACACCCTTCTGAAAGTGGGGAGACATCGGTGCCGTTATAATGGCACACTATCTCTAGCCCTGGGGTAAGTAACAGGAAAGTCGACAGTGGGTTGAATTCAGCACACTGTTATCTTTCTAGCGGTATATAAAACCGCATGTGCCCAAGGACATGAAAGATCCTCTTTATTCAGCGCACTATTGGCTTTCCTATTATGTGCCCCCGGTGAAGAGCTATCGGTGCCGGTGCCTATTTTTTTAGCACTATTTCTGCTTAAATACTGTGATATGAAATATTCGCCACAGACGCTGATTCTTTACTGTAACAGCTGTAAATCTGTAAGATATTCCATCTCAGGAGCTGGTCATGGCATTACTAGCTGACCATTAATAGATGCTTTCTCCAAACCAAACACCACTATCTCCTATATATAGAATTATTGTCTCGAAATTTAACTCTTTTGGATCACAACTCGTGATTGGGGGAATAGTTACTGTTTTCGGGCAGTTGGGTTTCCAACTTTCGTCTGGATCAAAAGGGGAGGAAATAATTTTGGAAAAATTAGCAACATCCACATTCTTTCCCATCCTTGGTTGAACTCGATGGACATACGTCTATTAGTCGTACTAATGAGGTGAGAATATTCTACAATATTAATTTTACCTTCTTTCCAGTAGACAAGTCTTAAAAGTTGACTTAATTAAACCCATTAAATCCTTGCGTATAACACGGGTCTTGTCTCCGTAGGTCTATCCTGCCCGCTGTAACACCGACTAGGAAATTTCCCAAGTGTCCCCCCGTGATGTGTGACAGACAAGGTTGCTATGATCATCAATGTAATTAATGTTCTGTACCACAGAGTATTCCATGGAAAATAGTATGTGGAGAACTGTCAGCTCTAAGGCCAAGTGTATATATATATAAAGAAGTGATAGGTCCCACAACCCCTTAGATGGAAAACCAAAAATGTTGGTATGTTACAATAAGTTGGTACCATATTCTGAGTTACATTGTCTCGTCGGGCTCATACATGTCGGAGCGTGTGTCGTGTTACGTCAATAACATCTGACCCACATTCGTTTTGCATTACAGCAAAAATAAATTGTAATAGAGGTTTAATCCAACATGATGTGACAGCTCCATCACCATTATCAGGGTAAAGTTAAAGAGGAAAGCTGGCTCAGCTTTTGGCTGCCCTGACATGACCTTCCCCTTCCTGGCTGGACGAAGAAGACCGGGTGACATCAGCATATTCCTGTAACAACTCTCTATGCATAAATACTGTTGACATGGTGGGGACATAGTCTTGATATTGAATAAGCTTGAAGTCAATGCCCAAGTCTTAGAAACACTTAAACCTGTCTGATGGTCTTGAATAAAAAGAACTGATGGATTGTAACTTTTGTGTTGCACAAGAAGTGACGCTAAAAAAAAAATAAATCCCAGAAATATGACCTTGAGCTTTTCATAAATGCAGAATCTTTTAAAGAAGACCTTTCATGTCCTCGGGCACATGCGGTTTTATATACCGCCACAAAGCCGACAGTGTACTGAATTCAGCGCACTGTCAGCTTTCCTGTTCTGAGCTCATTTGCATAATGACAAAAATTACAATATCAAGTTTTGTAAGAAAAGATGTTTTACTTATGTTCAGAACGGCAATCTCTATATGTTCACTTACAAACAAGGTTTTTAGAGCTGATTAGCACCGCCCACTGGACTCCTCCATCGAGAGTGAACAGGAGATTTCATAAACAAATTACAAGTTCCACTGAATCTTTTCTCATGAATTTATATATCAATCTGTTCAGCTCCTTCTGCTCCATAACATGATGTCCAGATATCAGACTGCAGGTTCACCATGACAGGATCACCTTAAAGGATATATCAACCTTGGCAACCAAATTGTCTTGCATAGCAGAATTTTCTGAGTGAAAGTCAGTTTAATTAAGGGAAGGGAAGTGGTAAAACAGTCATATAAGTGGAGAAAGAAGCATTTTTCTCTGATAAGATATATGATCACGTTGATTAGAATGACCTCGACTATTGAGTCATGCAAAACCTGGTGACCATTTAAGTAATAGATGTGAGAAAACAATAAAATACTAAAATTATTTATATTTTAAATTATAGGACATTTTAATTATGACCAATTGTAAAGTTTCCTTATTGGGTCAATTAAAAAAGGAGCTAAAGGAGGACAAGGAAGACCATACACGTTACATAAGACATCGGGAGGCTGTTGGGCCAACCAGTACGCAGGAGAAGTTTTTCAAAAATTGACATACAATATTGTAAAAAGTGTCAAGTAAACATTACTAAGCAGCCAACTCTAAAAAATGACTAATATATAAGCATAACCCAAAGGAAGGGATGCACACAGGGATATAACACGTTACTATGGGGCCCCATTCTACCATGACCCCCTTAAGGGCAGTCTACCAACATCAAACCACTTGTGTATTGTTGTAGGACTGTTAGTGAATATAACTTACCTTTCTTGTATCAGAGTGCAATCTTACTGCCGAGAAATACCTCTATTATTCCATATGCAAAAGAAGTGTTTGATGCCCTCGGGACAGGGCCACACCTGCTGTACTACCATAATCACCATTGTGGTTGTGGCAAATTGCTGTCCGTGGGACATGTCAGAATTTCTGTTTTGGGGTAGCACTATGTAGCAACCACAAAAGAAAATGGGTGCTCGAGCAGGCGTATTACAGGGATAATACACACAGTGATGTCACAGTACATGGATAATACACACAGTGATGTCACAGTACAGGGATAATACACACAGTGATGTCACAGTACAGGGATAATACACACAGTGATGTCACAGTACAGGGATAATACACACAGTGATGTCACAGTACAGGATAATACACACAGTGATGTCACAGTACAGAGATAATACACACAGTGATGTCACAGTACAGAGATAATACACACAGTGATGTCACAGTACAGGGATAATACACACAGTGATGTCACAGTACAGGATAATACACACAGTGATGTCACAGTACAGGGATAATACACACAGTGATGTCACAGTACAGGATAATACACACAGTGATGTCACAGTACAGGGATAATACACACAGTGATGTCACAGTACAGGGATAATACACACAGTGATGTCACAGTACAGGGATAATACACACAGTGATGTCACAGTACAGGGATAATACACACAGTGATGTCACAGTACAGGGATAATACACACAGTGATGTCACAGTACAGGGATAATACACACAGTGATGTCACAGTACAGGGATAATACACACAGTGATGTCACAGTACAAGGATAATACACACAGTGATGTCACAGTACAGGGATAATACACACAGTGATGTCACAGTACAGGGATAATACACACAGTGATGTCACAGTACAAGGATAATACACACAGTGATGTCACAGTACAGGGATAATACACACAGTGATGTCACAGTACAGGGATAATACACACAGTGATGTCACAGTACAGGGATAATACACACAGTGATGTCACAGGACAGGGATAATACACACAGTGATGTCACAGTACAGAGATAATACACACAGTGATGTCACAGTACAGGGATAATACACACAGTGATGTCACAGTACAAGGATAATACACACAGTGATGTCACAGTACAGGGATAATACACACAGTGATGTCACATTACAGACATAATATACACAGTGATGTCACAGTACAGGGATAATACACACAGTGATGTCACATTACAGACATAATATACACAGTGATGTCACAGTACAGGGATAATACACACAGTGATGTCACAGTACAGGGATAATACACACAGTGATGTCACAGTACAGAGATAATACACACAGTGATGTCACAGTACAGAGATAATACACACAGTGATGTCACAGTACAGGGATAATACACACAGTGATGTCACATTACAGACATAATATACACAGTGATGTCACAGTACAGGGATAATACACACAGTGATGTCACAGTACAGGGATAATACACACAGTGATGTCACAGTACAGAGATAATACACACAGTGATGTCACAGTACAGGGATAATACACAGTGATGTCACAGTAGAGGGATAATACACACAGTGATGTCACAGTACATGGATAATACACACAGTGATGTCACAGTACAGGGATAATACACACAGTGATGTCACAGTACAGGGATAATACACACAGTGATGTCACAGTACAGGGATAATACACACAGTGATGTTACAGTACAGAGATAATACACACAGTGATGTCACAGTACAGAGATAATACACACAGTGATGTCACAGTACAGGGATAATACACACAGTGATGTCACAGTACAGGGATAATACGCACAGTGATGTCACAGTACAGGGATAATACACACAGTGATGTCACAGTAGAGGGATAATACACACAGTGATGTCACAGTACATGGATAATACACACAGTGATGTCACAGTACAGGGATAATACACACAGTGATGTCACAGTACAGGGATAATATACACAGTGATGTCACAGTACACGGATAATACACACAGTGATGACACAGTACAGGATAATACACACAGTGATGTCACAGTACAGGGATAATACACACAGTGATGTCACAGTACAGGGATAATACACACAGTGATGTCACAGTACAGAAATAAGAATAATATGGATAGCTCTTCTCTCACTTAAGGATCTCCTTTAAGGATCAGTTTAAATCAATTGTCTTTAGTATAACAAATAAGAAAATCTACAACAGAGTGACACAAATGTGATGTGCTCTGAGCTGGACTTTGGTGAGACATCCATCGAGTCTATCACTAAGATTCCTCCACCTCTTCAAGTTTATTTCTATTTATGATGGGTCTTATGGAATTCCAAGTGGATCGGCAGGGTTATAGTAAATGTAGAGCAACAATTTGGCATTCCAGCTCTCTATTTGGCGTTCCATCGTGACTCAGCGTGACACATGATGTGGCTATGAATTCTTGGAAAAAGGGGACATGGCACCGAAATTGTGTTGTAAATTTCTGGTTCACACTAAGACAACTAAGAGGATTTATAATCCAGCATTAGCCACTGTGATAAATCTGGAGTTTTTTCAGACTGCCTAAATTTGCACTGTCTATGGGGATGTTTACACTACTGTGTGAAGTCTGTTGCTCTCATCCATCATAGGATGAGAGCAATAGACATTAACGGTAACAGAGGGGTGGTCACAGATTGAGCTCCCACCACCTGCGTCCATTCCCATTGACTTTGATGTAAAAAACTTTTGTAATGGATGCACGCAAAACTTTTTCTTCTGTCAAAAAAGTAAAAAATATAACAGAAGATTTTTAACATGAGGGTGCACGCAGACAGACACCAGATAGGGATCCTGTCTGCATCAACCACTTTATGTCCATTGCTCTCATCCTATGACTTAAGCGTAGTGTGAACCTATCCTTACCATTAACAAATTTGGACCATTGCTTTTTGATCCGCAACCACGCAACAGGTAACCATGTCAGATCACCAGACATATATGAGCGCACCTTAAAGAGAGTCTGTAGGAAAATCTGTATCAAACTAATGACAGTACTTTGTACGGCGGCTTCTACACTTTCCAAGGATGCCTTTCTTATTCTGCATTGCAGCTCCATTTTTGTAAAAAAAATAAAAAAATAAATCAGGATTTTATTGTTATAAAAATTAGCTGAAAAAAGCTTTTGGGTGCATTCACACTACGGACACAGTGACTGATTCTGAACGTTAAAACACGTTCAGAATCAGCGCGTATAAAGCAGATCCCATTCATTTCAATGGGAGCCGGCATACGAGCGCTCCCCATTGAAATGAATGGGCTGCTTTTTTCTCTACGAGCGCTCCCATTGAAGTGAATGGGAAGCGCTCGCGTGTACGGCTCGAAATAAGCTGATCGCTTACGCCATGTGAAGGGGCCCATACACGAGCCGAACACGCTAGCGCTTCCCATTCACTTCAATGGGAGCGCTCGTAGAGAAAAAAGCAGCCCATTCATTTCAATGGGGAATTCTCATATGCCAGCTCCCATTGAAATGAATGGGATCTGCTTTATACGCCGCTGATTCTGAACGTGTTTTAACGTTCAGAATCCGTCACCGTATCCGTAGTGTGAATGCACCCAAAAGCTTTTTTCAGCTAATTTTTATAACCATAAAATCCTGATTGATTTATTTTTATTTTTTTACAAAATTGGAGCTGCAATGCAGAATAAGAAAGATATCTTCGGAAAGTGAAGAAGACTTTATACAAGGTATTGTCTGATACCAATTTTCCTGTTAAAAACAAAAAGTACTAGTATACAATGTATATATGAACACTGTATGAACGTATGTATATTAGGGTTGAGCGATCGGGATGAGGAAAGATCGGATCTCGATCGGTGATCGAGCAAATTTCACGATCGAGATCGGCTAGAAAATGATTGAAAATCGGATTTTAAAAACGATCCCGAAATTTCAAGATTGGCTCAAACCTAATGTATATATGTGTGTATATATATATATATATATATATATATATATATATATATATATATATATGTATATATATATGTAATGATCTCCTGACACCAGAGTGTGACGTATCAAAATATTACAGAAATAGAGACAAAATGTTTCCATTTCTGGCCAAATATTCTATTGTTATATTTGTTGAAAATGTAGCAACGAAGGAAAATAAACCAGCGCTACATATGCAAGAACTGACCTAGGAGTCTTAGGTGTGACTTTGTTACAGATGATGTTGCTGCTGTTTTCTACCGTAAACCCCACTGAGGGTGTAGTAAGTGCGCACAGTCTGCCAGGCAGCGAATGGAAAGGAACTTTGCGGAAAGAATCTAGCAAACACTATTGATCCAAACCAAACAGTTTAAGCCTGAGCTCTTTCTATCCGAACAACACAAGGACCAGGGGGTTTGGTTTTTCCATATATAATGCTGTTATTTTAATACACGGAGACCTTTAATCTGGAGCGATGCTAACTGATTCCAATTATGGCCTTAAATTAAAACCACACTACAAAGCCCCTAAGTGTGCAACAGCCGGGGGCAACGTATACAATACATACAATACCTACACAATATATTCCGTAGTCGTGAAAAGGTCAATGTAAAGATGAATATAAGAAATATGCACAGAAATAATAGCAATACACAACAGCAAAGGGGGGATTTATAGAAAATATTACAAATAAGCCTTTTGTGGTTGTGCGTCTTGTGTGGCTTTTTTTAATACAAACCTGACCTGAATCCTAAAGATATCTTGTGCAATATGGAGATTACAATAATAATAATAAGGAGATGACTACTCCTACTGTGACAAATCTGTCCAATTTCGATGAATCAGCAACTGCGGCATGTCTGGGGGGAGACATATTTTTTCAGCAATTAGTCCCCACCAGTGTCTTGTTATACAATACAGATAGTACCACAACGCAGTATAAATATTTACATATATAAGGACGCCTTTTGATTTATACCAGCAGATGCAACAGTGACATCACCTAACCCTAACATCTGCTTTAACACGCCAACCATATCGGTCCATGATGTCACCTTTAAGAGAGTGTGGTAAAAGGGGGTACTACATAGGCAGCAGGGCTGAGTGATTGGTTGTGTAGGGAAGGGATATAAAGATGTGTAATGTGATGTGATCATTTCCAGCCCCATCCACGATTCAGAACAGAGAAGAGAACTCCCCTTCCAGCAGGGACTCATGCATCAAACTTCAATTTTCCGGACGATTGAATTAGTGATTTTTTTTCTCCTGAACTAAAATACACTTAAGTCTTTGGGATTAATTACTACGTTCTGGTCCCTCAGACTGTAGTATTACTTATCGTTGCCACGTTTGACATCCTCCCTGACACCTCATAAAATAAGGAACTGAATCCCAGGGACTCAACCTGCAGTTGGATCACTCAGGGGACCCTAGTTTTGGGAGGGTTTGCTAAGTCACCCTAAACAAAGGGTCTATCACTCCCCTCCAGGTATAGGAAATAAGTAGTCTGCAAACCATACCTATGTTTATACATACCTGATGCATAAATGTTACATAATTCAACGGTGTGATCATGGCTAAACTGCGCTAGATGATAAAGGAACCCTTCTTTTGGGAGGGTTTACTAAGTCACTCTAACCAAGGGGCTTATCAGAGGTAAAGGAAATAGGTGTCAGCAACATATCCCATTCCCAAACTGTGCCTATGTTTATACATACCTGATACATAAATGATATATAACTCACCAGTATAAACATGGCTAAACTGTGCTAGATGCTAAAGGAACCCTTCTTTTGGAAGGGTTTGCTAAGTCATCCTAACCAAGGGGTCTGTCAACCCTCTGAAGGTACAGGAAAGAAGCAGTGGCATATTCCAAACCATTCTTATGTTTATACATTCCTGATACATAAGTGTTACATAATTCACTAGTATAGACATGGCTAAACTGTTCTAGATACCCAAGGGACCCTACATTTGAGAAGGTTTTCTAAGTCACCCTAACCAAGGAGTCTATCACTCCCCTCAAGATATAGGAATTAAGCAGAAGCATATCCCAAACCATACCTATGTTATACATACCTGCTACATAAGTGTTACATAATTCAATGGTGTAAAGGGCACAAAGTGAAGTGTTATCTGGACTCAGCTCACAAGGGCATTGGTGCTAGGGAGATGTGATGCCAACTGCACCAAAGAGGACACTTGGCAACATTCTCCAGACATCCAGGAGAAATCTTCTATACATTTATGAGTCTCAAATCCCAATGCAAATGCTGAACATGCTACGCACCAGGGATGAGTTAAGATGTGAAACAGAGATCTATTCACATGACTGCGCTAAACACCTGCTTGTTACATAGTCTGCACGTTTATCTGAGCTCTAAAACTTCTAGTCCCAGCCCACAGCCCCATAGACCTGAGCTCCAGGCACCAGACAGCAAGACATGGCACCACACGTGCACCCTGGGCTCCTGCACATGGGCAGACATCAGAATAAATGCACGCTCGGCTCATTCACTGCACTGACATAGCAATCTGATCGATAGCAGGAAATCTTCAGATGTCTGGACGTTCTGCTTTCGTTCTTCCATCTTGCTCCATTCAACTGCAATCGATAAGATATCAAGTAGAGAAGCTTTTACCTGGAACATGATGTGCTCTTAGCTCAGACCCTGTTCACATATTGAGTTGTATTTGCATCTCCTGATAGAGCTGGATATAGAATAATAATAGAAATCCTATGTCCTATAAAATATATATGTGTGCACTATGTACAGACTGGAGATTGCCTGAGCTGTAGCTTGGAAAACTCAGGACTGTATTGTTATATGGGGTTAGGACACAGTTACCTCTACTAGACTGTAATGTCTCTATATCTATAAAATGTCAATTATACTGCAAATATTTAACATTTAGTCTAAAACTGAGTCTTACTCGATGAATGCTACAAACATAATCTGCAGATCTCTGACCTTAAATCTGATCACAATAGAGACAGAGACTATCAGCTATAAATACTATCTATCTTCTATCTATCTATCTATCTATCTATCTATCTATCTATCTATCTATCTATCTATCTATCTATCTATCATCCATGTATCTGTCTTAGAGCAAACACACAATACATTGGATATATAGAATCTGCACAGTCCTATAAATAAACTTTTATTTCCATGGGTGACTGCACCAACCCCCCCCCCCACACACACACTATATATATATATATATATATATATATATATATATATATATATATATATATATATATATATATATATATTATTCAAAGCATCTATTAAAAGTGTGATGGATAACTGTATATATATATATATATATATATATATATATATATATATATATATGTATATATATATATATACATATATATATATACATATACACCATCTATAAATCTAGTGCAAACACAAAGTACATTAAATATATTGAATCTGCGTAGTCCTATAAATAAACTTTTATTGCCATATTTAACTAAACCAAGTCCATAATATATATTTTTCTATATTTTATCATATATATATTAATATATAAAGAAATATATCATATATATATATATATATATATATATATATATATATATATATATATGACACCTATCTATTTGTAGTGCAACTACACAGTGCAGCTACCTATAAATAAACTTGTATTTCCATGTTTAACTACACCAAGTCCATAATTTATATATATATATATATATATATATATATATATATATATATATATATATATATATATAATCTATCATCTGTAGGTGGATAGATAATTCTTCCTCTTTGTTGTTGTTGTTACTTATTTATTGTTTACCTTTTATATATCTTTAATTACAGTTTTTGCCTTCTATGAAGAATATAAGTAGGTAAATATTTTGAAAGAATGCAAAAAATTGTTAAATAAAAATAAAAAAAAATTACAAACATATATATACATATGTATACATACATATGTATGTATGTATATAGTGTCTCCAGGCTTGTGCCACGTGTGCTAGCACTTCCCTGCCCTCCATGTATATCATTCTCTCCGCCATTCATCTCTCAGTCCATTTCAGACAAAAGCTCTAACCCAAATTAACTCCTCTCCTTTCTGTCTTTCTCCTCTTTCACACCATTGAATTGTAGTGTTTTCAGCCTCATTAAACCCCTCTAAAACAAAGGGATAAAAGCTAAAAAGAAGGGGAGAAAATAAAAGAAAACAAATAAAAAGCCTTTAACTAGATCCTGGCAGAAATGTCACAGGAGCATTTACCATTTGCCTACTTAGCATAAAACACTTAAGTAGAAGATTGAAGGCTGCAAAGGAGGGGAAAAAATACTGATATCTGGACAAAAGTCAAACCTATCATTCCCAGCCCCAAAACCAGAGGGGTAAAGGGGCTTTCATTGTAATTCATGGGCTTGCTCAGAATGCCAGAAAACACATGGAATGGCACAGATGCCCCTCATGAAGAGAGAGCCATGTATTCATGATTGCCTTTGTAGAGAGGAGTTAAACAGTCTCAAGGAGGGTTAACCCAATCCATCAAATTGTCTAAAAATTGTGAAGAAAATTCAGAAACCATATGGCCTCCAAACGCTTCTTCTCTTTTACTCTGAAGGGCCACGCTTGTCTCAGCATTGAGAACTGCAGGAGGCTCTGCACGGGCCATTGTCACTTGTCACATCAGGGAAGGCGACTCATTTGTCCCCAGTTTTCATGCTTTACGCTAAAATTATAGCCCCATCCATTCTCAAAGAGGGAGAGAGATTTATATAGCCCCGGAGAAACTGGCCCAAAACTCCACCAGATTGGAGCTTCTCACATAAATTGTAACAAGAAAAGCAAAACATGGCAAAGCTGGGTCAAAAAGGCAAGAAGGCAGCAAGGCAGGAAGGCACACTTAAGAAAGCAAGTCCCCATTATACTCTATACAGGGAATAAACTTATTATATATATACATAGGCAGGAGGCTGGACCGACTACATATACGACTATATAAAGGAATGTAGTCGTGCACATGTGGAAATGACCAGAAGTGATATACAAAGTATCTATCTATCTCCTATCTATCTATCTATCTATCTATCTATCTATCTATCTATCTCCTATCTATCTATCTATCTATCTATCTATCTATCTATCTATCTATCTATCTATCTCCTATCTATCTATCTATCTATCTATCTATCTCCTATCTATCTATCTATCTATCTATCTATCTATCTATCTATCTATCTAATCATCTCAGAACCACATACCATTCATCTCTATATACACATCTAGCATACATTTCCTTTAATATTAAAATGTAATTTATTTATTTCATTTGAAAAAAAATCTGTACAATTTCAAAATCAGGTAAAAACAAACCAGAATTTTTTTTTCTTTTTTTGGCAATTGAAACTTAAATAGCAGGCCTTTACAATGTTTTTTTTTCCCTTTGTACAATCTTAACAAATCTCGCCTGTACATTTAATATGTATAGAACTTTTTTTTTATTTAGTATTTCATTGATTGTATTTCATTGTATCATGCAAACTTCTAGAAACAAGTTAAAAATAAGTGTTTCAATTTCTTTTGTATTAATAATAGTATTTTATGAAAGGTAGGATTTCTTAGTTTTTTTTCCCAAAAACATACAGTCGCATAAAAGGGATTAAAAGAGGGACTGTCATGGTAGAGCCGTGTAGAAATGACTTGGAAATGAAAAGAAAATAGAACATATAATGCAAGCAAAAAAAGAGGAAAAAAAGAGAAAAAAAATAGAATATATAATGTAAGCAAAAAGGAGGATAAAAGAGGAAAAAATAGAATCTATAATGCAAGCAAAAAAAAAAAAGGAAAAAATGAAATATATAATGCAAGCAAAGGAGAAAAAAATAACAAAAATAAAATCTATAATGCAAGCAAAAAAGAGGTAAAAAAATTAAAAATAGACTAAATAATACAAGAAAAAAAGAGAAAAAATAGAATATAATGCAAGCGAAAAAAATAAAAAAAATAAAATAAAATATATAATGTAAGCAAATAAAAGAGGAAAAAAGAAAGAAAAAATAGAATAAATAATGCAAGCAAAAAAGAGGTAAAAAAGAGAAATAGAATATATAATACAAGCAAGAAAAAAATCAAATAAAAAATCAAATAAAAAATCGTGCATTTTTTCATTTTTTATTTTTCACATGCAAGAGAATAATGGCAGACACTAGAGAATAAGGTGAAAATATTTCTGTGCCAAAATAGTGACTGTGATTTTTTTTCATGTTGTGTAAATTATATTTAGATTAAAAATCAAAGCTTAAAAAAATATGTTTAAATATATATTTTACAGACGCCTTACACAATTGCACCATTCCAAAAAAAATAAAAAATAAAATAATAATAATTAGAATAATAATTAGAATAATAAACAAAAAAGTTGAAAAAAAAATGAAACTACCTGATTGGGCAGCCGTAGTAATGTCAGTCTTTTTTTTTTTAATATTACTTATTGCTTTAATTGAAAAAAAAATTCTGTCTTGGGTGTAAGTTATGATTTGGATACAAGTGCAGTGTTCACACTGTCCGTTCTTGTTTTCAGTTCAGCGTTTTTTGAGTCTTTTTTTTTTTTTAGATATAAAAATTTTGGATAATAAAATCAGTCATCAACATCTATCTCCACGTCCTCCTCGTCTTCTGAGCACTCTTTGCTGGTGTGCTGGTCTGTGAGGGGGGATGAAGGGGACAGCTGAAGGTGGCTGGCCAGGACATTTTGGGGGGACCTGGACCTGGTCTGAGACCTGGACAACCCCTCTGTCTCCTCCAGTTCTGAGATTGTCAGCACAGCCTCCACTGTGGAGGGGCTCATTTTTTTGGCTGACTCCACATCTGCTTTCATCTCCTCCAGGTCTCTTTTGAGCTTTGCTCTTCGGTTTTGGAACCAGGTGATGACCTGAGCATTGGTCAGTCCCAATTGCTGAGCGATTTGGTCTCTGTCTGCGGGGGATAAATATTTCTGGTATAAAAAGCGTTTTTCCAGCTCGTAGATCTGATGGTTGGTAAAAGCTGTTCTGGATTTTCTCCTCTTTTTTGGAGTCTGTCTCTGTCCAAATATTGTCATCCCATCTCGTCCTGGAAGGAGAACATTTTGCATCAGTATTTCGTCTATTTATAAGGAATAATTTCAGGGCATTAGTTACAATGTAACCAGTTAGTGTAAATATTTACAAATACCATTTTATAGAATAGAATCTGTTACATAGTGACCCTGCTATAGGGACAATGGTAAATATTCTAGAGGAACATTATTGAAACAACATTTGTGCAAACTTTGCAAAATCACATCATTTTAACCTAAGTTTTAGTTTTCTGTTTACGTATCTTTTTTTTTTTTTTTTTTTTTAATCTATCTATCATCTTTTTATCCATATATTTATTTGGCTATCTATTTATTTCTCCATCATCCACACATCCATTCCAACTATTTATCTATCCCCCATTTTTATCCATATATCCATTTGTCTATTTATCTATCCTATATCCATATAGCCACACATCTATCTATCTCCTATCTATCTATCTATCTATCTATCTATCTATCTATCTATCTATCTATCTATCTATCTATCTATGCATCCCACTTCTATTTATCCACAGATCTATCTGCTTATCTATTTTCTTTGTCTATCTATCTACCCCATATCTATTTATCCACATTTCTTTCTAGATGTCCCATACCTATTTATCCAAATATCTATCTTTCTAGTCTATCCAACTCATATTTATTTATCCACATTTCTGTCTCTCTATCCCATATCTATAGGAAAAAAATGAACAGGTCAGCACTCTAAAAATAGAAAAAAATAAAGGAATTTTATTAGTCCAAGGTGCCCTATCTATTTATCCTCATATCTATCTATCTATCTATCTATCTATCTATCCATCCATCATGTATCTATCTATCTATCTATCTATCTATCTATTTATCAATCAATCATCCACCTATCTATCTATCTATCTATCTCAAATTTATCTATTTATCTATCTATCCACAGATAAGCACTAGCTTCTTACCTTCAGCAGCTTGCAGGACACTGACTTCCAGCCCTTTGAAGGTCTTGCTGGCCAGTTCCTCCAGGGCACATAGAGGTGATGTCTGGGAGAGCAGTGCCCTGCTGGACAGGGGTATCCCTGCAGGAGGGGGCTTCTCAGAAGTGGACAGTAGATGAGCTGTCCCACAGATGGTGTAACTTCTCCTGACTGAGGGCTTATTCAGGATGTCCTCAATGCTGAATGGAGTCAGGGGCTTGTTAGAATTTGCAGGAGGTGGTAAGTGGTCCAAGGCATTTCTCCTTCTCTCTTCCACCGAAGATGGTTTGGCTTCTTCCTTGGAGGTCATTATTTTTTTGGGAGAACTTCACCAGGAAGACTCGAGCGTCTGTACAAAAAGTTCTCTCCCAGCCAGTAGTCCAATGTCTTTCTCCTTGCTGTCTTCTTAAAGGCTTTGCAAAGGCAAGGTTAAAATGAATTTAAAAAGGGAGGAGGGGGGGAAGGAGGAGATAAGGATTCCACAATCCTGATGAGGACTTTTTCCACTATTGTCCAAGAACCTCAGTGGCTTGCTTCTTATAATCTGGCTGCTTCCTTTCAGTGTGAATTCAGACTACTTCCAACTAAATTCATCCTTCAAGCCGAGAGAGAGGAGAAAGCAGAGAGACTGATACATTGACTATGGCTAACAAGTTATTGTTGATTGGGATGTAATCAATTATCTCCAATGGCATGTCTCTGGCTCTCTGGTTGCCTCTCCCTACCTAATGCAGGGTCTTCAGGCTGGGAGCTCCATTAATTACCAGGCAAGGCTGGAGGTGGAGCCCAGCTGAATTATAATGCCTAATACACTTGTCACTTCTCCCCCCCTTCCTTTTCACCCCCACCCCTACCATTTTGTTTGGCCATATATATTTTTAAATTACATTACACACACTACACCCAGCCTTTATTGAATCAGGATAATACTATCCCAACGAAAAAGAAAAAAAAAGACTAAAAAATATCCAATTTTTTTTTTTTTTTATCTATTCCTTTCTTCTTTTGAGATGATTCCACCGCTCAAAAACAAAGGGAATGATCACGGATGACAGGTAAGGAGAGAAGGTTTATTCCATTTATTCCATGTATTCTATCTATTCCATTGTGTTTAGGGGGCTTTCTGGTGGGCTTTGTGTGTTATTTGCTGCTTTTCGTTGTATTCGACTCGGGAGCAGCTTGTGTTTATTTCTATTCGGAAATCAAAGTGTTAAACATCTATGAAATCTTGTAAATGTATCAATTTTACTCAGATTTATTATTTGAATTTTTTTTTAAAATGTATTTTACTTATTATTTTTATAGATTTATTTAGATTCTATATAATAGATTTTGCTTGGCTGTTATTTTTTTAAATATTTTTTTTATTTTTTTGATATATTTTGCTTCTTAGTACTGTAGTTATTGCAGTTATTATTTTGATATATTTATTTTATAATATATTTTGCTTCTTTGTTGGCATTGTAGTCATTGCTGTTATTATTTTTATATATATTTTTTAATTTTTTAGTTAATATATTTTGACTGGCTGTTGTTATTTTTATATATTTATTTATTTTATATACATTGCTTCTTTCTTTCTTTGTATTGTAGTCATTGCTGTTATTTTTTATATATTTATTCCTGTTGTTTTTTTTAATCTATTTTTATTTTTTATATATTTTACTTCTTGATATTGTAGTCATGGCTTGTTATTATTTTTATATATTATTTTTATTTATTTTTATGTATTTTGTTACTTTATTTGCTGATAGTGTATTTATGGTTTGTTATTATTTTTATATGTTTCTTATTTTTTCTAAAAATGTATATATTTTTTAGATGATAAAATCCTAGATACATATATATAGGGGACTCCTAGACTCATAGACATGGAATATCTAGATAAATGATGATGCTTTTTATGACTTGAACCCCAGACAGACAAGGTCTCTATGAGGGGATACAATGATGGGGATCGGTTCTGGGCACCCAGAGACTCGTAATTCCACCTCTGAAAATATGGGATCTTCTGGATGTTCTCGTATATCTTATAGCATAAAATGCCCGATATTATGTATGGGCTGAAGGCCTGGGAATTGGAAATGTATCAAAGATGTCAGAGGTTCACTGTTATCTTTTATGTTTGTATAAATATAGAACAGAAGCTGATACATTTATAGAAGGGATATCCAGAATAATATCACAGATAATAGGGGATAATCTCTGTGTAGTAATAAAGAGCCATAATGTGGGTGGGGGGTTATTTATATGGTGGGGATGGGGGATAAAAGCTTATCATTGTGTAAAGATTATTGCAAATTATCTATCTATCTATCTATCTATCTATCTATCTATCTATCTATCTATCTATCTATTATCTTCTCCTGTATCAATGCTTACATAAATGACTTTGTTTGTATATAAAGCCATACATATAGATACATACATACATAGATAGATGTATAGATAGATACATAAAGATACATAGATAGATAGATGTATAGATACATAGGTAGAGAGAGAGAGAGAGAGATAGATAGATAGACAGATAGATAATCTTCGTTTATTTTTCTATGGACTCATTAACCTTTAATGATTTATAGTGGATCAAATCCTCTGACTCCATCTCTTAAAGGGCCTGTCCCCTATTTTCTGGGGTTGCAGTGTGTGAGGTTGTATCTACATCTTCCTCTATAGTAGATGAATACTCATCCTGGTATTACTGATGTGGGATATATACTGCATGGTGTGTATGATCTTATATCTGTTGTCAATTACTTATTTTCTATTACATACATACATACATACATACATACATACATACATTAAGGGATTATCTTATCTTATCCTATCTTATTATATACAATGTATATACACAGTTTGGTTTTCACAAACTCTTCTCAGCAGGAACAATAAAAACTGCGGTTATTTGAGGTTGAAAGTAGTTTCCTATGTGAGGTTTTTATAGATTGTGTGATGTTATGTTTTAGGGGAAAAACCTATATTTATTATTTTTATCTGTGTATAGTTTTCTTAGCTGTTTTTATATTATATCTAGATATTTTTTATAATGTTCTAGATATAATATTGAATACAATTTTTTATTATGTATCTCTTATCTAGCTATAGTTTACTTATCTGTATCAATATCTATCTATCTATCTATCTATCTCCTATCTATCTATCTATCTATCTATCTATCTATCTATCTATCTATCTATCTATCCATCCATCCATCCATCCATCCATCCATCCATCCATCCATCCATCCATCCATCCATCCATCCATCCATCCATCCATCCATCTATCTCTCCTCTTCTATAGCCTACACTACAATAAGGGATCATTACTGCTCTATCACCATTGAGAATTCATCAGTGGTCACGTGGGATGATCTCACCAATGAGCTGCTTGCATTTCTCCACAGCATTAAACACGGGGACAAACAAACTTTGTATCTAAAAAGCCAAAGACATCTCAGGAGAGACAGGTTACCTAATACCCCAGAGAGGTGGTCATGTATTATTATTATTATCATCATCATCATCAATATTATTATTATTAATCTCTTATTATTATTATTATTATTATTATTATTATTATTATTATATATTTCCTATTACACAGGTGCAGTCACATAGAGAAGAGGACACTGAGGACAGGAGCAGAATATCAGGTAATTCAGGTATCATTATAGTGCAGGAGAGGTCACCTATAGAAATCCTGTAATATCACCTATAGAGTAATAACTGTATAGAAGTATTAGCTCATTCACACTCACAATTCATAATGGATATCAGACATAACAGATCATAAATAATATTTTGTTTTATTCCTTATACTGTAATTAAAAAAGTTACAAAAATTGTCATAACAACCCAAATTCACTTCTCATTTCTCAAATGTAGCTTTACAAAAAGTAACACTGAACTTTAGGCATCAAAGACACTTTTTGTCTGATACACTGTCATATAGCAAAACTTTTATCTATCTATCTATCTATCTATCTATCTATCTATCTATCTCCTATCTATCTATCTATCTATCTATCTATCTATCTATCTATCATCTATCTATTTTCTATCTATCTATCTATCTATCTATCTATCTATCTATCTCCTATCTATCTATCTATCTATCTATCTCCTATCTATCTATCTATCTATCTATCTATCTATCTATCTATCTATCATCTATCTATTTCCTATCTATCTATCTATCTATCTATCTATCTATCTATCTATCTATCTCCTATCTATCTATCTATCTATCTATCTATCTATCTATCTATCTATCTATCATCTATCTATCCATCATCTATCTATTTCCTATCTATCTATCTATCTATCTATCTATCTATCTATCTATCTATCATCTATCTATCTATCTATCTATCTATCTATCTATCTCCTATCTATCTATTTATCTATCTATCATCTATCTATCTATCTATCTATCTATCTATTATCTATCTATCTATCTATCTATCTATCTATCTCCTATCTATCTATCTATCTATCTATCTATCTATCTATCTATCTATCTATCTCCTATCTATCTATCTATCTATCTATCTATCTATCATCTATCTATCATCTATCTATTTCCTATCTATCTATCTATCTATCTATCTATCTATCTATCTATCTATCTATCTATCGATCTATCTATCTTCCTCTGTCTACTTATATTTCTATCCACCTATCTGTTCCATAGCTATTAAATACATACAAAAATAAAGTAACATACACAGATACTACATTATATTACATTATACACCTATACAGGCAGATTCTGCCATAATAACAAGCAAACCAATTGTCACTAATCATCTTTCCATCCCCTAGTGACAATTGCATAATCTGGGTTCAGCTGGATGCTTGTAGATTGTAAGCTCTTGTGAGCAGGGCCCTCACTTCTATTGTTTGGTATGTTCATTACTTTGTTACAATGTAATATCTGATATTGTCTGTATTGTCCCATTGATTTGTAAAGTGCTGCAGAATATATTGACTCCATATAAATACATTATTATTATTATTATTATTATTATTATTATTATTATTATTATTATTATTATTATTATGCAATTGGTGACATTTTTGGGCACCGGTCTGACATCCATAGTAAATAGAAGTTTTATGTCTGATGGCAGGGAAACCTCCAGTATCACAACTGATGCCAGAGACAATCTCATAGATAACAGAACTGGTCTACGCCGGATTGATGGACATATATGAACCCAGTCAGTTTATGAAATTTGTGGACTCAAATATGTCCGGCCCTCATGTGTCTGCGATGGCAGTAAAAAAATACTGAAGGTAGAATTATAATAAATCTGATTTTATGGGGTCAGTTTTGTCTGCTGACAGTTTTGGCATTAGATGTCTCTTTGAGCCAAGGAGAAATACTATCTAAAAATGCACAATATACTCTATCTATCTATCTATCTATCTATCTATCTATCTATCTATCTATCTCCTATCTATCTATCTATCTATCTCCTATCTATCTATCTATCTATCTATCTCCTATCTATCTATCTATCTATCTATCTATCTATCTATCTATCTATCGCTCTCCTATCTATCTATCTATCTATCTATCTATCTATCTAGCTATATATTAACTATCTATACATCTATCTATCTATCTATCTATCTATACATCTATCTATACATCTATCTAATATCTATCTATCTATCTATCTATCTATCTATCTATCTATCTATCTATACATTTATCTAATATCTATCTATCTAATATCTATCTATCTATCTATCTATCTAATATCTATCTATACATCTATCTAATATCTATCTATCTATCTATCTATCTATCTATCTAATATCTATCTGTCTATCTATCTATCTATACATCTATCTAATATCTATCTATCTATCTATCTATCTAATATCTATCCTATCTATCTATCTATCTATCTATCTATCTATCTATCTATCTATCTATTTATCTATCCATCTCCTATCTATCTATCTATCTATCTATCTATCTATCTATCTATCTATCTATCTATCTGTTTATCTATTTATTTAGATAAAGTAAAAAAGGCAGCACTCCACCATATATGATAGCTAGGTTGTCTTTTATTCTCAAGGCTCAAGAAAGGTTTCTGTTAGTACGGAAATGTCGCCTTGGAATAAAAACACTGTAGATATCATATCTGCTGGAGTACTGCCGTTTTGTTTTTTTTTTGTTTTGTTTTAATCTATATTGGTTGGAAGTTGCTGTCTTCCTGTAGATTTGTACATGGTTTGCTTATGTTTTTCTATGTGCCGCTATCTATCTATCTATCTATCTATCTATCTATCTATCTATCTATCTATCATCTATCTATTTCCTATCTATCTATCTATCTATCTATCTATCTATCTATCTATCTCCTATCTATCTATCTATCTATCTATCTATCTATCTATCTATCTATCATCTATCTATCCATCATCTATCTATTTCCTATCTATCTATCTATCTATCTATCTATCTATCTATCTATCATCTATCTATCTATCTATCTATCTATCTATTTATCTATCTATCATCTATCTATCTATCTATCTATTATCTATCTATCTATCTATCTATCTATCTATCTCCTATCTATCTATTTATCTATCTATCATCTATCTATCTATCTATCTATCTATCTATCTATTATCTATCTATCTATCTATCTATCTATCTATCTATCTATCTCCTATCTATCTATTATCTATCTATCTATCTATCTATCTATCTATCTATCTATCTATCTCCTATCTATCTATTTATCTATCTATCATCTATCTATCTATCTATCTATCTATCTATTATCTATCTATCTATCTATCTATCTATCTATCTATCTATCTCCTATCTATCTATCTATCTATCTATCTATCTATCTCCTATCTATCTATCTATCTATCTATCTATCTATCTATCATCTATCTATCATCTATCTATTTCCTATCTATCTATCTATCTATCTATCTATCTATCTATCGATCTATCTATCTTCCTCTGTCTACTTATATTTCTATCCACCTATCTGTTCCATAGCTATTAAATACATACAAAAATAAAGTAACATACACAGATACTACATTATATTACATTATACACCTATACAGGCAGATTCTGCCATAATAACAAGCAAACCAATTGTCACTAATCATCTTTCCATCCCCTAGTGACAATTGCATAATCTGGGTTCAGCTGGATGCTTGTAGATTGTAAGCTCTTGTGAGCAGGGCCCTCACTTCTATTGTTTGGTATGTTCATTACTTTGTTACAATGTAATATCTGATATTGTCTGTATTGTCCCATTGATTTGTAAAGTGCTGCAGAATATATTGACTCCATATAAATACATTATTATTATTATTATTATTATTATTATTATTATTATTATTATTATTATGCAATTGGTGACATTTTTGGGCACCGGTCTGACATCCATAGTAAATAGAAGTTTTATGTCTGATGGCAGGGAAACCTCCAGTATCACAACTGATGCCAGAGACAATCTCATAGATAACAGAACTGGTCTACGCCGGATTGATGGACATATATGAACCCAGTCAGTTTATGAAATTTGTGGACTCAAATATGTCCGGCCCTCATGTGTCTGCGATGGCAGTAAAAAAATACTGAAGGTAGAATTATAATAAATCTGATTTTATGGGGTCAGTTTTGTCTGCTGACAGTTTTGGCATTAGATGTCTCTTTGAGCCAAGGAGAAATACTATCTAAAAATGCACAATATACTCTATCTATCTATCTATCTATCTATCTATCTATCTATCTATCTATCTCCTATCTATCTATCTATCTATCTATCTATCTATCTATCTCCTATCTATCTATCTATCTCCTATCTATCTATCTATCTATCTATCTATCTATCTATCTATCTATCGCTCTCCTATCTATCTATCTATCTATCTATCTATCTATCTATCTATCTAGCTATATATTAACTATCTATACATCTATCTATCTATCTATCTATCTATCTATACATCTATCTATACATCTATCTAATATCTATCTATCTATCTATCTATCTATCTATCTATCTATCTATCTATACATTTATCTAATATCTATCTATCTAATATCTATCTATCTATCTATCTATCTATCTATCTATCTAATATCTATCTATACATCTATCTAATATCTATCTGTCTATCTATCTATCTATACATCTATCTAATATCTATCTATCTATCTAATATCTATCCTATCTATCTATCTATCTATCTATCTATCTATCTATTTATCTATCCATCTCCTATCTATCTATCTATCTATCTATCTATCTATCTATCTATCTATCTATCTGTTTATCTATTTATTTAGATAAAGTAAAAAAGGCAGCACTCCACCATATATGATAGCTAGGTTGTCTTTTATTCTCAAGGCTCAAGAAAGGTTTCTGTTAGTACGGAAATGTCGCCTTGGAATAAAAACACTGTGGATATCATATCTGCTGGAGTACTGCCGTTTTGTTTTGTTTTTGTTTTGTTTTAATCTATATTGGTTGGAAGTTGCTGTCTTCCTGTAGATTTGTACATGGTTTGCTTATGTTTTTCTATGTGCCGCTATCTATCTATCTATCTATCTATCTATCTATCTATCTATCTATCTATCTATCTATCTCCTATCTATTGCTTATCAATTATCTATCTATCCAGCTTGTTTATCTATTATCTATCTATCTATCTATCTATCTATCTAGATAAAGAACAGATAAATAATAAGTGATTGTAAAAGGAAAGGTTCTGTGTATGTAGAAAAGAAATGTTGTAGTTGGAATAAATTCGCTTTATATTACATTACTTTTTATTCATCAGTTTGGAGTGCGGCCTGTTCCTTATCTACTTGGCTATAGAGGGACCCTATGTTGAGTCCATTTAGTTTTGCACCCTCCCTGTGAAGGATTGCTCTTAACTTCATTTGACTCTATCTATCTATCTATCTATCTATCTATCTATCTATCTCCTATCTATCTTTCTATCTATCTATCTATCTATCTATCTATCTATCTATCTATCAATCAATCATCTAGCTAGCTATCTATTCATCCATCCAAATATCTATCTATCTATCTATCTATCTATCTATCTATCTATCTATCTATCTATCTATCTATCTATCTATCTATCTATCTATCTATCCCCATCATCTATCTATCTATCTACCCTTGCACTGGCTGCCATGATTTATGTATTTTCTTTAGCTCAGACATGTAAATTTGCATACAAATCCCCTGATATAATCCTGTGCCGGCTAATACACCCCACACATCCCTGGATTAGTAAATTACAGACGGAGAACAGATGCTGACTTGCTCCTAAATACATTTTGTCCATTCAACCAAAATGTCGGGTCCCTTTATATCTTATGACTTCTATGAATTGTTGAGTATTATCTGGAAGAACTTTATGCGTTGGATGGACTTCAGATGGATTGTAGGCAGAAGTATCAGCATTCAAGTCTTGACCACAATGTGATGCTGTTCTTGGGTTTTCCCACTACTGTATATTAGTAAATGTAGATGATCAATCATTAGATTCACAATGGTCCAGATTTACTATTACTTGACAGTCTGAAAGTACACCACTGTCTAGTGTATGTTTAGAGCACCTTTTAGTTGGTTTACATTTTGGCCTATTTAAGCCACACCCTATTTTATGAGAAGCCACACCCACATGCACAAAAGGATAGGAAAAGTCTAGAACACTAGAATCAAATGATATGGATTCATTGCAAAATATATCATCTCAATTACTGTTGTGCAACTAATGACTGAAGTTCTGGCTCTAAAAAAGGGCTTGCTTTGTTCCTAGAAACAGCGCTCCTACTCTCCATGGGCTGTGTCTGGTACTGCACCTTAGACTCAATCATTTACATTGTCTGTGCACCACAATGGTAGAGATGAAAGTGGACCCTTTAAACAGCAGAAACCCCTTTAAAGGGAACCTATCATGTTAAACATACAGTCTGAGCTATAGAGCAGGAGGGGCTGAGGATTTTTATAGGAAAGAATTCAATGATATGTGTAATATTATTCATTTAAATCCCTACTTACTCCAAGCTTAATAGTCCAGTGGGCGGTCCCAATCTGAAATTGACAGCTTTCTCTTTATGTATACTCATACATAGGACTAGAGTAGCCATAAAAAGAGCAGGGACTTAAAGGGAGCCTGTCAACTGGAAAAATTGACAGTACCTTGTAGGACGGCTGCTACACTTTCTAAAGATGCCCTTCTTATTCTACATTCTTATTAATACGAACTAAATGTTAGGCAGTAAGACCTGAAAAATAGGCTCAAAGTGACCAGATTTGTACTTGGACAAATTTGTACAAAAGAAGTCTACGGAGAGGGGAGGGGTGGAAGAAGAAAGCTCCTCAAGGCAGAGAGACATCTACACTACAGGAAGACACAGCTTGTCCATCAAACATTACTATCTAGTTCTCTCTTTACAGAAACAACTTATTGAGTGCTATAGACAACCTAATATCTCTGTCTCTCTGCTTCTCTCCCTCCCCTCTCCATAGATTTCATTGTAAACTGGCACTGCTTGTGTGCCTAGAGCCACTTCCAGTCCTCTATAAAGTTTCACTAATCCATTACTAAAAGCCTCTATAGACTTCTATGATGCCTCTCTGTACTTTTATGTTTTCAGTTTTATATAGGGACGTACATGTCAAAGTAGTTCTCTAATCCATTCCCAATTAATTTAGGTAACGTAGGCTTTATTATACATTGGAAAAAATATTCCCACCCAACATGGCGGATCTCTCCTGTCCAGTGTTTAGATCCTTCACTCCACTATTGGTTTGTACAGGTGCCATATATGTTCTGATGGGTTACATGATACTCTCAGTAGTATAGACTGCAGTGGAAATATTATGTGTCACATTAGCAGGAGCTTAACCTTTCACCCATCTGTATCATCCAACGAAAATCATTGCTATTACTTAAGCTAGGTAGTTTTCAATTGTTTGTTTTTCATCTGCTTCCATTCATGTTAGAAAGACTGTAGCGATTTTGGAGTGTGGGAGGAAACCGGAGTACCTGGAGGAAACTCATGCAAACACGGGGAGAACATACAAACTCCTTACACATGTTGTCCTTGGCAGGATCCAAACCCAGGACCCCAGCGCTGTGGTGCTGACCACTGAGCCACCATGCTGCCTGTAGATAGATTATCTATTCATCTATCTATTGATCAGATAGCACGTCTCTCAATTTCCCTTATTTCTCTCTATATGTTTTTACATATTAGTACCAATATATTGCAGGAAAGTGGACAAGGACAAATGGATAAATATAGAATAGATACAATTAGATTGTTAATCAATTTGATAGATAGATGATAGATAAAAAAAATAGATAGATAGATAGATAGATAGATAGGAGATAGATAGATAGATAGATAGATAGATATGAGGTAGATGGATAGATGAAATAGATAGATAGATAGATAGATAGATAGATAGATAGGAGATAGATAGATAGGAGATAGATAGATAGATAGATAGATAGATAGATAGATAGGAGATAGATGGATAGATGAAATAGATAGATAGATAGATAGGAGATAGATAGATAGGAGATAGATAGATAGATAGATAGATAGATAGGAGATAGATAGATAGATAGATAGATAGATAGGAGATAGATAGATAGATAGATAGATAGATAGATAGGAGATAGATAGATAGATAGATAGATAGATAGACAGGAGACAGATAGATAGATATGATCTTCAGTAATTTGGGGAGGGGTACTGGTGCATTACATTCAGACTCTGAATTCACTAAAGGATCCACCTCGAGTCACAGTCCAATTCCGCTAGCAGGGTCCATCTTACCCCAGTATTTTGCCATAGTTTATCCAGGTAGCCTCCTTGTACTATCATATTATATTATTAATAGCAGACTAGTAGATAAGCAGAGGCGCCTCTAAATTCCAATGTATATAGTTTATAGCTAATGTAGTTTACCACCCTCCCCCTGTGTAACATATATATGGTGAAACTTCATCAACAGGACCCCTCTTTGAGAAGACCATGTCCCATATAGACCATCATTACTGGGACAAGGATTACAGTGGTCCTATTTTCTGTCCCTCTCTCTCTATATGTGTTGTGGGGATCATATCGTGTTGATATGTTGTTATAGAATGAGGCCTGACATGTTTATGGCATGATATGTGAGCACACGGCCATTTCTCCTGTGCTGATGGGTCACTGCTGATATGATGATTCCGTAATAATATACCTATAATACATCCAGCTTTAGGCATCCTGCACATGGTATATACCCTATGGTGTTCTGTACAGCAATATACCAGGGAGGGATTTTTTTTCTAGAAGTAATGCCATATATATACTATACAGTATATAAGGCTTCATTTACATCTATGCAGACACTAAGTTTTTCCTCTGGCAAAGTGCTGGTGAAACCCCGAAGGAAAACTGGTGCCATAAGTGATCCCATTCATTGTGTTCTGTGGGATCATTTCTGGTATCTATCAGCAGGTGGAGGACTATAGGCAATAACTGGAATACTGACAGGTAGAGGACTGTAGGCAATAACTGGGACACTGACAGGCAGAGGACTGTAGGCAATAACTGGGACACTGACAGGCAGAGGACTGTAAGCAATAACTGGAGCACTGACAGGAGGACTGTAGGAAATAACTGGAGCACTGACAGGAGGACTGTAGGCAATAACTGGAGCACTGACAGGCAGAGGACTGTAGGCAATAATTGGGACACTGACAGGAGGACTGTAGGCAATAACTGGAGCACTGACAGGAGGACTGTAGGAAATAACTGGAGCACTGACAGGCAGAGGATTGTAGGAAATAACTGGAATACTGACAGGAGGACTGTAGGAAATAACTGGAGCACTGACAGGCAGAGGACTGTAGGAAATAACTGGAGCACTGACAGGAGGACTGTAGGAAATAACTGGAGCACTGACAGGAGGACTGTAGGAAATAACTGGAGCACTGACAGGAGGACTGTAGGAAATAACTGGAGCACTGACAGGCAGAGGATTGTAGGAAATAACTGGAATACTGACAGGAGGACTGTAGGAAATAACTGGAGCACTGACAGGCAGAGGACTGTAGGAAATAACTGGAGCACTGACAGGCAGAGGACTGTAGGCAATAACTGGAATACTGACAGGCAGAGGACTGTAGGAAATAACTGGAGCACTGACAGGTAGAGGACTGTAGGAAATAACTGGAATACTGACAGGCAGAGGACTGTAGGCAATAACTGGAACACTGACAGGAGGACTGTAGGCAATAACTGGAACACTGACAGGAGGACTGTAGGAAATAACTGGAGCACTGACAGGAGGACTGTAGGAAATAACTGGAGCACTGACAGGCAGAGGACTGTAGGCAATAACTGGAATACTGACAGGCAGAGGACTGTAGGCAATAACTGGAGCACTGACAGGCAGAGGACTGTAGGCAATAACTGGAGCACTGATAGGTAGAGGACTGTAGGCAATAACTGGAGCACTGATAGGTAGAGGACTGTAGGCAATAACTGGAGCACTGACAGGCAGAGGACTGTAGGCAATAACTGGAACACTGACAGGTAGAGGACCAGGGGCGTAACTACCGTGGTAGCAGCTGTAGCAGCTGCCACAGGGCCCGGGCCATTAGGGGGCCTGGTGACAGCCGCTACCGCTGCGTTTTTTTTTTTTTTTAAAGTCCGTTACGGGCCCTATTCACTTGCCGATCCTGGCTGGGCCGGGATCAGCAAGTGACACCGCGGGGCCCACAGAGGCTATCATTGTACTCGGGGGTCTTTGCAGACCCCCGAGTATAATGATCGGCGGACCGGAGAGGTAAGGTAACATAAAAAACAGTGTTACTTACCTCTCCACGATCCTGCCAGGCCTCCGTCATTCTTGTCTGACGTCTCTGACGTCACATGACCCAGGCCAGCTTCCCGGGTCATGTGACGTCTGACGTCATTAAAGCTGGACAAGAGCGGTGGCCGACAGGAATAGGTAAGCAACTGTCTCTGTTCTTTTAATGGTTTTAATCCCCCGGGTCTCCGATTATTATACTCTGGGGTCTTTTCAGACCCCAGAGTATAATAAATGTTTATAGGTGTCCACAGTGGGACATATGGGGACACTATGGGGGATAATACTGTGTGTGCAGGGGACACTATAGGGGTTAATACTGTGTGTAGGGGACACTATGGGGGATAATACTGTGTGCATTGGACACTATAGGGGTTAATACTGTGTGTGCATTGGACACTATAGGGGTTAATAATACTGTGTGCATTGGACACTATAGGGGTTAATACTGTGTGTGCATTGGACACTATAGGGGTTAATAATACTGTGTGCATTGGACACTATAGGGGTTAATACTGTGTGTGCAGGGGACACTATAGGGGTTAATACTGTGTGCAGGGGACACTATAGGGGTTAATACTATGTGTGCAGGGGACACTATAGGGGTTAATACTGTGTGCATTGGACACTATAGGGGTTAATACTGTGTGCATTGGACACTATAGGGGTTAATACTGTGTGTGCAGGGGACACTATAGGGGTTAATACTGTGTGTGCAGGGGACACTATTGGGGATAATACTGTGTGCAGGGGCCACTAATGGACATAATACTGTGTGCAGGGCTTACTAAGGGACATAATAGAGTGCGGCGGAGGGGGTCAGTCGAGGTCTTCGGCATCGGTTTGGGGAGGGGGGGCCCCATGTCAAAAGTTCGCCACGGGGCCCCACCATTCCTAGTTATGCCACTGCAGAGGACTGTAGGCAATAACTGGAACACTGACAGGCAGAGGACTGTAGGCAATAACTGGGACACTGACAGGCAGAGGACTGTAGGCAATAACTGGAACACTTACAGGTAGAGGACTGTAGGCAATAACTGGAGCACTGATAGGCAGAGGACTGTAGGTAATAACTGGAGCACTGACAGGTAGAGGACTGTAGGCAATAACTGGAGCACTGATAGGTAGAGAACTGTAGGCAATAACTGGAGCACTGACAGGTAGAGGACTATAGGCAATAACTGGAGCACTGATAGGTAGAGAACTGTAGGCAATAACTGGAGCACTGACAGGCAGAGAACTGTAGGCAATAACTGGAGCACTGACAGGCAGAGGACTGTAGGTAATAACTGGAGCACTGATAGGTAGAGAACTGTAGGCAATAACTGGAGCACTGACAGGCAGAGAACTGTAGGCAATAACTGGAGCACTGACAGGCAGAGGACTGTAGGTAATAACTGGAGCACTGACAGGCAGAGGACTGTAGGTAATAACTGGAATACTGACAGGCAGAGGACTGTAGGCAATAACTGGGACACTGACAGGCAGAGGACTGTAGGCAATAACTGGAATACTGACAGGCAGAGGACTGTAGGCAATAACTGGAACACTGACAGGCAGAGGACTGTAGGCAATAACTGGAATACTGACAGGCAGAGGACTGTAGGCAATAACTGGAACACTGACAGGCAGAGGACTGTAGGCAATAACTGGGACACTGACAGGCAGAGGACTGTAGGCAATAACTGGAACACTGACAGGCAGAGGACTGTAGCCAATAACTGGGACACTGACAGGCAGAGGACTGTAGGCAATAACTGGAGCACTGACAGGCAGAGGACTGTAGGCAATAACTGGAACACTGATAGGTAGAGGACTGTAGGCAATAACTGGAACACTGACAGGCAGAGGACTGTAGGCAATAACTGGAACACTGATAGGTAGAGGACTGTAGGCAATAACTGGAGCACTGATAGGTAGAGGACTGTAGGCAATAACTGGAACACTGACAGGCAGAGGACTGTAGGCAATAACTGGAACACTGATAGGTAGAGGACTGTAGGCAATAACTGGAGCACTGACAGGCAGAGGACTGTAGGCAATAACTGGAGCACTGACAGGCAGAGGACTGTAGGCAATAACTGGAACACTGACAGGTAGAGGACTGTAGGCAATAACTGGAGCACCGGGACACATGCCTTGCACCAGATTTATTAAAAGTGTTTCAGACACTTTTTATGCCATACTAGAAAGTTTTACAAACTGAGTGTGGGTTACAGAAAGGAACGCAACATAGAATGTTCCAAATTGTGCCAAAATCTAGAAAGAAACTGCAAGTCTATAACTGGGTGTGCACCACTGTGCTATATCTTATGCCTGTAGGGTCTGTTTAGTTCTACACAAATGCAGTATCTTATGTTGGTGCCATGCAGGTAAAAAAAAAATTGAATTATTGTAGAGGTCCCAGATGTAACAAAGACCAATGGTATAAAATTTACAGAAAATTTTTGAATTTGTTTTTGAAAATTGTTTCCAAAATTATAGTTTCCTGATCATTATTCTTGATCTATAAACACTTTCAAAGGTATGGTTGTATTACAGACCTACCGTATTGTTCATACTAATCTTCCTGGTCCAGAATTGTTATTTTAAACATAAATTTTGGATAAAATTTTTTAGAAAAAATGTGCATCAATTTTTTTAAGGGGTAAATGTACATTGATAGATGATTAATTCTCAACCTTGTATAAATTGGTCAATGGTCACAGCTACATGCTTTCCACTTCTAGTGATAATTGTACATTTCACAGACCATTGAGGGATTGTCCACCGTTAATTTACTTTGATTTATTGACGTGGACGTTACCTTGAGAACACAGTTCTTTGATCTCCTTGGTCAATCTCAGGTGTCCGACTTTTCCTATTAAGGTATATTGACATGATGAAGGAATTTGCATCCCAAAATTTACAGTAATTTTAATAGTTTTGGATTTTTTTTTTTTAAATTAGGAGTAATTTGTTGATTTGATGAAATTATAAGGGCAAATTGGCTATTTTTTGTATGGTAAAAATTATAATATTCCAGTACAGTTTCAGTTCCCTGGTGTTTGAACAATGAGGCGAATGCTTGGCTACATTTTGCCAACCATGGAATAAATTTGTCAAATTTGTAGGTCAAATTTTTGGCAGACAGATGCCTGCTACCATAGGCAATTGGACATCATGAGTCATGTTGACTATGGATAACCAACATGGCCAAATTCTGCCACTTTGTCCAACTTTTATCTTATGTGTATCCAACTTTTATCTTATGTGTATCAAATGATCAAGACAGATTTTTTGATGAGGGTTCCACACCCTACAGCGTTGCTCTTCTCAGGGGTGGATCCATTGGAGCGCCACCTATTGAAGGAGTTGGAGTTGGTGGAGGTGGGGAAATAATCCCTTTAAGGCACAGAATTAGGTGGCGAAATTCTGCAGAAAAATGATATGCTACTCAAGCTCTTTGAAAGCCTGGATGATATCTAGTGTTGGACTATATAGTGGCCGCCATCAGGGGGAACATTTTACTTTTATGATGCAGCTTTAGGGCTTGTGCAATCCCAGCACTATGGTATGGATCTGCAGGAACTCTGCTGCCATACTCTACTCCATCTGATCCAATATGTCAGAGCAATGCTTCTAAGGAAAATAGCTCAGTAATCCAGAATACATAATATAGAATCTAACAGGTAAAAACCTCTGTGTGCCTCCATATGAGAGGTAAATAGAGGTGTAGTAAGGCCCCATACACATCTATGGGTGCCCTAGTACAACTATGGATGCATGGAACCTTAGGAGAAGTCTCGTAAAGTAGCAAAGTACAACATGACATGCCCCTGTACAGCTCTGTATCTGCTAAGGGGCAATGACTTAGGCTAAGTTCACATCACATTCATATACGTCTGTTGCTTTATTCCGTCATAGGATCAGAACAAAGGACTGACAAATGACTGTAGTGACGGCTACACATACTGTCATAATCACTGTAATGTAAAACACAAGACTAAAGTTTCAGCCACCGTGTTTGTGAATGTTTTAGATGGTAGATAAAGTCCTGTATGTGCAACTTCTACCTTCCTTCTAGAACAATAAAAAGGAAGACGGAATATCTTGTTCCTTTACAGCACAGAGAATGATGATGGCTGCAGAGAGGATGTGCTCCGTCTGTATCCGTCATTGCAATAGTTTGTCAATTCCTTTTTCCGATCCTATGACAGATCAGAGCAATGGATGAAAATGAAGCCAGTATGAACTTACCCTTATACATAATATAACAAAAAACAGTATTATTATTCTTTAAAGACAGTATCTATAGATTCCTATTATAGGAGCCATAACATTGTTGTTTCTCTAATGTTGCTCGGGAATGTATAATATGGCAGTGCTATGAGCCTGTAATACAGATGTCATCTATCTATCTATCTATCTATCTATCTATCTATCTATCTATCACATGACTGTATTTCAATTTTTATCTATCATACATCTCTATATCATATGTCTATCTATTTTCTATTAGTCTATCATCTAACTATCTAGAAATCTCAATTATTATATTATCTATCTATCTATCTATCTATCTATCTATCTATCTTCTATCTATCTATCTATCTATCTATCTATCTATCTCCTATCTATCTATCTATCTATCTATCTATTCATCTATCTATCTATCTATCTATCTATCTATCTATCTATCATCTATCTATCTATCTATCTATCTATCTATCTATCTATCTCATATCTATCTATCTATCTATCTATCTATCTCCTATCTATCTATCTATCTATCTATCTATCTATCTCCTATCTATCTATCTATCTATCTATCTATCTATCTATCTATCTCATATCTATCTATCTATCTATCTATCTATCTATCTATCTATCTATCTCCTATCTATCTATCTTCTATCTATCTATCTATCTATCTATCTATCTATCTCCTATCTATCTATCTATCTCCTATCTATCTATCTATCTATCTATCTATCTCCTATCTATCTATCTATCTATCTATCTATCTATCTATCTATCTATCTCATATCTATCTATCTATCTCCTATCTATCTATCTATCTATCTCCTATCTATCTATCTATCTATCTATCTATCTATCTATCTATCTATCTATCATCTATCTATCTATCTATCTATCTATCTATCTATCTATCATCTATCTATCTATCTCCTATCTATCTATCTATCTATCTATCTATCTATCTATCTATCTCTCTCCTATCTATCTATCTATCTATCTATCTATCTATCTATCTCATATCTATCTATCTATCTATCTATCTATCTATCTATCTATCTCCTATCTATCTATCTTCTATCTATCTATCTATCTATCTATCTATCTATCTCCTATCTATCTATCTATCTCTCTCCTATCTATCTATCTATCTATCTATCTCATATCTATCTATCTATCTATCTATCTATCTATCTATCTATCTATCTCATATCTATCTATCTATCTATCTATCTATCTCCTATCTATCTATCTATCTATCTCCTATCTATCTATCTATCTATCTATCTATCTATCTATCTATCTATCTATCTATCCATCCATCCATCCATCCATCCATCTAGCTGATGTATTGGATGGCAGAGCTCCGTCCTGGAGACAAATCCTCAGTATTCGCACTATTGGATTGTTATGGGGGAGCTGCAAACATACAATTAACTGTTGGCAGAAAATGGAGACAATGTTATTCCAAGAGTAAGGATGGATAATGGAACCGCACTGATATACCTGGAATAACAATGTTCACTCATTTAGAAAATAGACTCACTTAAAACAATGTTCTCCCCTTTTACCATTGTGTAGCACAAAAGGGAAGTCACAAAAATGCAGGGTGATTTATGGCTGTGTTTTATGTACTGTGCTGTATGACGCCTTCCCTGCCAAATTCAGGGCACTTAGATCTAGCAGCTGTTTAATTGCCTCTGATTCTGTCTTTGAGCTCATTGACTAAAATGTCAGTTTTCATACGGTTTTGCTACACCACTTTACAGCGTTTTTTTAACCTACTGTTTGCTGATAAGTAATGAGTGTTAAATCTATAAATGCGAGAATTTGATATCCATCGTGTGGACAAACAAGACAGATATACTTATAAACTATGTGCAGCAGCTTAAAGGAGGTTTACACCTCCAGCAACATGGCAATAGTTAAAGGGGTGGTCCAGGAATTTATTAGATATTTGTAATTTTTTTGGGGGGTGGGCAATTCTTGTGAGTTTGCATAGCACTGGGGCCCTGGATTCGAATCCCTCCTGAGGATTGTATGTCCTTCTTGTTTTTTTATGGGTTTCCTCTGGGCGATTTTGTTTCTTCCCACATATCATACAATAAAAATTGCAGCAGGCGTCGTAGTTGTAGTCATAGTCAGAGATGCCTTGTTTTTCCTGTAGAAAAATAGAGGATTCAGAATCTTGCCTATAGGTGTTCAATTCTTACAGTGACCCATACAGGATTAAGGGGATATTGTCACTCCTTGTGGAGAGACCACCATATAGGTGTGTGGAGACTTAGTCTCCACACACCTATATGGTGGTCTCTCCCCAAGGAGTGACGATATCCCCTAACCCTGTCTAAGCCTCTCACCTCTACCAGGTTAGTCTTCTCTACACCGGGCTGATGAGATGCAATAACATTGAAACAGCTGTCCTTGGTTGAGAGACTATACCTGGTAATAATCCCAGCATCATTGCAAAACAAAGGCCTCTTGGAAGGTCGAGCATGATGTTAAAGGGAGCAGCCTTTATTGGGTTATTTCACTGAAATTCTGTCTTCCTAATTACATCAGGGAAGACAGGCTTGCACATTCCAGTGAGCGCCCTCTATTGGTTTGCAACACTGAGGCACCTGACTTCCTGATTACATCATGGAAGACAGATTTGAATATTTTTCCAGTGACCCATACAGACATAACTCATATACATCACCTTTATAGAGATTATGATTAGGATTTTCATTGGCATTCCCTTCGTTGGTAAGAAATTCTTAATATTTTCTATGATTTCACTACTTATTTTTTAAAAACTGTTTGCTTGTTTTCTAGTTCTTTAGCGGTATACGGTATGTACAAGACTTTGGAGGTTTTTTTTACAATGTAGTATAATGCGTTGTCCACACAGACTAGGAAAAGGGATACAGCTGTATACTTTGTGACAAATCCCTAATCATGGGGCCAAGTGCAAACCTCACCCCTTTCCTTTCTTATATCATAGCTCTGATTTTTGTTCGACTACCCAACCACCTAAAGCTTATGGTTGTGTCCTGTCTTTTCTTGATGGCAGATGTTAGGGGTAAGACGGATCGGGCTGATGGACTTAACATGCCTGATCATTCTGTTTTATGGATGTGTCTGGCAGGGGCTTTCTCTCCTCTCCCCATTCAGAACTCAAATATTTGTGTGTATGGCGGTGGGGGTAGTTGACCTCTATTTGGCTATTTGGCTATATTGATTTTAAGACTAGGGTCACACAAGACTCTTTTGGTTCTATTTCTCTGTAATCTAAATGATAGTTGTGAATGGAAGACGTATGACGTGCTGTTGTGTACTCTACAAATCTGGGTGCACTCGGAGTAGCAGGAGATGAAGTGGACAGTGTTAGGACAACCTGTTGCCATTCAGAGGATTAGTACGGAGAGGACAGCACATAACATTTTGGTTGACAGATTTTCTGCCTATCCATGTACAGGCAAGTGTGAAGTGGCTGGGGCTGGGCCTACAGCCAACCCCATCATCTAAATGTTAACAAGAGGACAGAGTGGTGTTGTGACGCCTTTGACGAACCGACGTAAAAAGATTGCAGAGTCAAAGTAAGTTCAGCCCTGGCACTAATTTATCCTGACAGGGCTTATAAATAAATGGGATACTATGATGACCGCCGGGATACGAGTAATTCATCTTCTGAAGATTGGATATTTCTATGGAACAATTCAATAGTTATATTACATATTACGGAAGATTATATTATATGACCCTTAGGCAGACACCTTGAGTGACTGTATACTGTATATTCTATGTGGATCCAATTCATCGTAAACCACCTGATCCATGAGCAGAATGGACTGACAGAGGGTCCCATATTTGGGGTCAAACTGAACCCTATTACGGTACCAGAATAACCTGCCCAATGCCCAATGACACACCACTGCCTAAGGGCTGCCACCCTGAGCATTTTGATGTTTTGTTTATCCAAACCTGTTCAGTCGTTCCACAGATATAATCCCCTTTTATTGTTGATGCAAATGACTACTAGCCAATTGGGTGATAACACTGGTTTCTCTGGGATTAGGGTCTCTTTGTGCTGTACGTCATACAGTGTTATGGCCCACTGGGCTAATATAATTTATATCAACACTAAAAGGGCTTATATCTTTGGAATAGCTGAAGAGGTTAGGATAAACAAAGCAGCAGAATGCTCAGAGTGACATCGCCCATCAGATTCTGCTTAGTAGAATTCTCCTACAGGTATATATTGTACCTCTGTATGCTACGCAATCTATTTGTATAGAATCCAAGAATATTTCCTTACCTATGGCTCTTGTCAGAGCCATATATCTGTTATATAAGGGGTCTGAGCCCTGAGTCTCCCCTTCCCCCGGACGTCTCTGCCTGGCCTGTGTCTGCCGCATAGCTCCAGCCTGCGATTAGTCCTGCTCACTTACAGCTTCATGGGCTAAAACTGTACAAACATTTACAATGGCCAAACTTATGTTATTAGCAGAATTACTTTCTGGCGACTTTCTGGACGCTTTTATTTATTTGCCTAAAGATGTCTTGGCAGCAAACTGTGTTTATTAATGAATCTGATCCCCTGGGAAATCCTGGACCTTGAGAACATTTTCTCTGCTGCACTTCAGGAAAGATCTAGCGGGCTGAATCTCCATACACCAGGAGTACAGCTCTGGAGGCACAGGGGCCATACTACCATATTGAATACAGTAGAAAAGAAGAAAGGGGCCAAACTGGTCCCAAATTTCATTAGGAGTCTTTCCTTGACCCTTGGGTTAATCCTCCTCCTTAGTTGCTGCAATGCAGATCTTTTGGAGAAGTCAAAGGTTCTGTTCTATCTGGACCAGCTCGGGCCCATAGCAGCTATGTTGTCTGTTTTTTATGGAGCAACGCCCTTCAAGGGGTTGTTCAGGACCCCATGAGTTATGGATACTGATGTGCTATTCATAGAATAGGTATGAGTGTCTGGTGTTGTGGGAATCTGACACACAGGACCTGCGCAGATCAGCTGAACTGAATATAGGAAGTGGTATAGAACTGGAAAATGTTGGACAACACATTTAGACGGGGTGTCCAGGATTAGGTTATTGATGACCTATCCAATGAGTAGACTATTAATTGATGTTTGGTAAAGTCTGACACCCAGGACCGTCACTGATCAGCTAATTGAAGAGCTTTTGGTGCTTCAGTGCGCTGCTATTCATCTACTCAGGCAAGTGATAGCATGTCCATTGGTCACATGGCCATGCTGCAGCTCAGTCAAATGAATGGGGCTTAAGTGCAGTACCACGCACAGCCACTATATAATGTATGGTGCTTTGCTTGGTGAGCAGAGAAGAAACCACAGGACTTGACCAAAGTCAGGTGCCCCTTCCATCAGCTGATCAGTGGAGGTTCCCACTGATCTGATATTGATGATATGCCATAAGAAGCGGTGACCAACATCATAGTCCTGGAAGGCTCCTTTAAGACTAAATTTAATGCATTTTAAATTAAACTGTTGCTATAATACAAGGTAATGATAGGAGATTTTTCCATCAATATACTTCAGCCAGAATGTACCATATTGTGCAAAAATTTTAGGCAGGCATGAAATGAATGTTACGCTGTAAAAATGCTTTCAGACATTAAAGTGTTAATGATTTATTTTTGTCAATTAACAAAATACAGAGTAAACAAACAAGAGAAATCTAAACCCCATCAATATTTGGTGTGACCTTTGCCCTTCGGAGGAAGAGTCCTGGAAGTGATGACATGGCATGCACAGAGCATCAACATCATCCAGTCTGTCTGGGATTAGATGAAGAGACAGACTGATTGGAGCAATCCAACATCCAGAGAACACCCTCCCTGCCGAGTTCTGCCAAAAACTGACTCCAAGTATCAAGAAGAACTGATGAAAGGCAAAGGTTAAAGGTCACCCCAAATATTGATGGGATTTACATTTCTCTTTTCTTCATTCACTTCGTCTTGTTCATTGACAATAACACACTACTAGCCCTTCTATATTTGCTTTGTATCATTGTTTTCCACACATGCCTAAAACTTTTGCTCAGTATGGTAACTCCTAGCTTACTGCTTCTGATATGGGAACAAAATGCTACATTTAGAGTCTACAAGAACAAACATAGATGAAGTTTGAGAATTACTTGCCAATGCTACATTGTTCCTTGATGTGTTCTAAGTTGCAGAATTGTCTCATTGTGTGCAGTTGTGTTAGAGTCAGTTCACATGGAGTTTTTTTGCAAGCTGAAAAAATTTGCTTCAGGAATTAGGAAACAGCTTTTGACGTTTTTTGACATGTTTTTTTTTTTTTTTTTTTTCATTTGCACCAACACTCTGTATGGACCTGGAACCTTCTCTTTTTAAAAAAAAAATACTAGTGGTTTTTAAAGTGTTTTTTTTGCAAAACTGCACCATAGTGTTTTTCTACTTCAATGGGGTTTAGGTCATGTCGCTAGCTGAAAAAAAAAAAAAAAAACTAGCAGAAAAAAAACCTGCTAGTGACTGCCATTGAAATAAATGGGGCAGTTTTTCAGGCGGATTTTGAGCTGGATTCTGCATCAAAATCTGCCTGCAACAAAATGAGTGTGAACTGACCCTTACAAAGGGTGCGGCTTGTTAGTAGCAGCTGTGTAATAGATTTATCATTGTATGATGACAGGATTTTGTCATATGACAGAGGCGGACACATAAGACCGATGAGACATCTCCTTGGCTTAGAACATTTGTTCGTATTCCTTAGTTTTTTTGCTCTTTTTCAGTCTTTTGTATCAGTTTGCCTTGTATAATTATGAATGGGATTTCTTAAAGGAGCCTTCCATGTTGTATTTGACAATACATTATATAAATAGACAAAGTAAAGTGTCTGAGATTCTACTTGGGGGGTAGAAAATTACAAGACTAATATGGTCAATAAAATGCAGCTGTATGGCAGCCACCTGACATCAGCCTAAAACATGATAAGTCCCATATATTTCTCAGATTATGGACAGACCATGCGACTGCAGGGATAGAGATCTGTTCACACAGGCTTCTGTTTTTACAATATGTTTTGAAAGGGGATCCTAAGAGATCCTGGTGGAATCCACTGACTTGTAATGTGTCTTCTATATTGTTAATGCAGCAGATTACATATCAGATCATCAAACCTGATGGAAAATGTATAAAGTGTTAAGAGCATGTACACACCAGGCAAATGTGTGGCAGAGATGTCTGAGACTCCTCCATTCATCTGAATCGAGCGGCAGAAATCCACGTCCATAAAAACCTCATTCAGAAGGAAAGAAATATCTGCAACAAATGGATCACATGTGAATAGACCTTAATAGAGTTTAAGGAGGAATCGCATAGTGGAAATATGAGTTTACTTTGAACATTAAAGAAAAACAAGTTTGGAAAAATCGTTGTAAACCTGTGTGTGAATGTTCCCTAAGTCACAACTGGCAGCTAAGGAGTCACCTATGTCAGCCCTCACATCTATAGGATCGAACCTGCCAAAAAGTTCCACCTTCTATAAAGCCTAAGCCCAGCCTGTGTGACGGGAAGGAAAGATCGATCTGTTATAGTGACCAGAGGAGAGTCAGAATTATTCTCTTGGTGTCATGCGATTATTTCACAAACTAAAGTTTGTCATCTCCAGGAACCATATCCTCCAAATATTGTATGTGTATTATATATCTTATCTTATGTATCTTATCTTATGTATCTTATCTCTTACTGTATGCTTAAACGAACAAAAACGAAGTCATGGACTTGCTGACAGTTTCCTTATTTAATAATAATAAGAGAGAATACCAACTTCGGAAGTATCATCTATCTATCTATCTATCTATCTATCTATCTATCTATCTATCTATCTATCTATCTATCTATCTATCTATCTATCTATCTATCTATCCGTCTATCTATCTATCTATCTATCTATCTATCTATCTATCTATCTATCTATCTATCTATCTATCTATCTATCTATCTATCTATCTGTCTATCTGTCTGTCTATCTATCCATTATCTTATTGCCTCATTTCTTTTTCTTTCTTTCTTTTTCTTTCTTTCTTTCTTTCTTTCTTTCTTTCTTTCTTTCTTTCTTTCTTTCTTTCTTTCTTTCTTTCTTTCTTTCTTTCTTTCTTTCTCTCTCTCTCTCTCTCTCTCTCTCTCTCCATTATCAATCTATCTCTTATCTATCTATCTATCTATCTATCTATCTATCTATCTATCTATCTATCTATCTATCTATCTATCCGTCTATCTATCTATATATCCCAGATTCCTAAATTTTACCCCTGTCCATACTATATTATGTGTAAACTCATCCTAGATAAAAAACAAAAACAAAAACAAACAAGTCTAATGTTTCTTATTTCCATGAAAACCAGACACCATATCAGCGAAGGTGGAACTTTGTAAACAAATTTGTCATTATTTATTATTTATATTTATTACAAGTTTGTTTATTTAATTTCAAGAATATTATACAAATATATTATTCCTCCCATATTATTATTATTATTATTATTACATGTGATCACATTCTTTGTCACATTATCTTGATAGTAAGCATTTGTTTCCTATTATTAAAGTAAGTATTATAAGAATATTACTTTATTTCAGCTTTTTCTTCTATTTCTTCTTTTTCGTATTTCATACTATTTTAAACGAACTTCTGCAAGTCATTTCTACACTCAAAGTCTGTGTCTATCCCTGTGGGTATGTGATGTATGTTATGGCTGTCAATGGTTATATATTCCTTGTTATATTTCCTTGTAGGAGGATATTACAGAAGTTAAAGTTTGACGTTTGCAAATATATTTCTATCTATCTAATATATGCAATGAACATATATATATATATATATATATATATATATATATATATATATATCAGATATTATATATGTGTATATAGATATATATGATAGTGATAAACTGCTTATAGTGCATATAATATATATATATACTGTATGTATATGTATATATATATGTTCATTGCATACACTAGATAGATAGAAATATATTTGCAAATGTATATGAAAATATATATATATATATATACATTTGTTACACCATAGATTTAATATCATTACTGAATTGCTGTCAAACATTACTGTAGAATTTTTTTTTACCTTGTTTTTACTATTTCAGCTCCCATTTCTGAGACCTGACAACCTCTTATCTCCCCCCTATAGTCCATAACATCTTATTTTCTTGACTTTTCATTCTTCTAGATGTTTCCTTTAAAGTTCTTTCATTTTTTTATATAAAATTCGTTAGAAGTTTACACCATAAATCCAAGTAACAAAAACTTCAAGAAAAGTCAAAAAGAAATAAAAGCATAAAAAACAAGTGCCTTGTCTCAGCCCCATCTGCAGCCTCAGCCATTCCCCATATTACACTCAATGTTCGCTGTAATTTTGGGTGATGGAATCGAGTTAATGTAAAATTTCAGTGTGAAAGCTTTGATATTACATTGGGAGTATTAATAATGGATCTGGTATTAGTGACAGGAGCCAGACATCCCATAATACTCAGCCCTCATTGTGGAGTGTTAATGAGATCGATGGAAAGTTAATAAACATGGAGGGAACCTGGAGAAGTAAGCAGGACTCTTCTTATTAATAATTCACATCATTGCATTACACAGGGAACACACAATTGATGCATTTCGATGGGAATCAAGACAGACAAGCAAATAATACATTTTCCTCTAATACATTACAGTAGCAAAACTTGTGCCCAGGCCTGGAAATCTCTGCACAAAAGGTTTTCTGGGCTGATTGAATTTGTGCAGAAGCAGCAGAAGAATAATTATACTTTAATATTTCTATTCTCCCAATAAAGCTTCCAGCCAGGAAAGTGCAAATGAAAAGCTGTCAAGATGTTCTGCAATGTAATAACCATGTTAGTGGTGTCCAGGACAGGTAAAGCTGTGGGAACATGGACAGAAGGGATCAATGAGGGGATCAGGGGGTAGAGCATACAATCTGGATCATGGGAAGGTCAGTAAGCTTATAGGTGACATTATATAGAGATAAAACTGGATACAATGTATCAGGTGAACAAAAACAAGTACTAGATGTCATGTAATATTAAATGATAACACTATAATAACAATAATAGTGATAATAATTTACACTAATATATATACATATGTGTGTGTATATAGTGTATTACAAATAAATATCTATATATATATATCTATCTCTATATATATATATATATATATATATATATATATATATTTAAAATTATCTTACACAATTCTTCGTTTTCATACTCAGCTCCTGAACAGTCTACCTTCTTCCAAAAAGTCCACAAGTTTGCATTTTGCCATAACTGCATTTATTAAAACAAGTAACTAATAAACTAATAACATAATCTAGTAGTATAACAATACAATAATAATAATAATAATAATAATAATAATAATAATAATAAATCAGAAGTATGATGCTAATATAATCAGAATAATAATACTAATAATAATAAATCAGAAGTATAATAATGATAATAATAATAATAATAATAAATCAGAAGTATAATAATACTAATAATAATAAATCAGAAGTATGATGATAATATAATCAGACGTATAACAATACAATAATAATAATCAGTACTGTAACAAAACAACAGTGATAGTATTATTCAGTATTATAACAATACAAAATAATATAATAGTATAACAATACAATGTAAGTTATATAAATAATAATAATAATAATATGATTAGTATTAGTGGTAGAATGAATGTCTATAAGATATGACTATAACTGCTACTTGTATTTTCGTTATGCTTCTATAGATTATTATTGTAATTATTGTAATAATAATGATGAATGATTATTATTATAACATGTTATTACTAACACAACGATTTACTAATCTTACACCAGATACTAACAGGTCTTTTAATGGAATAGATGATATAAAGCACAATAGTTTAGCCTCTTACCAAGTCCATCTATTTAGGAACAGATATTTCGGTGTGTATGTGACTTACCTTAATCTGGACATGGATTTGGGTTACAAGATATACTGTATGTCAAGAAAAAAATGCAAGAAACTATCCAGACCAGCTGGACCCCAACCCCCACCCTGTCTAATCTGGAATTGTCTCTGATCATTCTGTATAGCAAGACTGATCTATCTATCTATCTATCTATCTATCTATCTATCTATCTATCTATCTATCTATCTATCTATCTATCATCTATCTATGTATCTATCACATATGTTTATATGTATCAATTGATTTATGTATTCATTGATCTGTTGTCTATACTATCTATCTGTCTGTCTGTCCATCTTATATGGCCCCCTATGTATGTATATTTATTGATATATTTACTAGCTACCTTGTTATATATTTTATCTATCTATCTAGTATGTATCTATCTATCTATCTATCTATCTATCTATCTATCTCCTATCTATCTATCGCCTATCTATCTATGTATCTATGTATCTATCTATCTATCTATCTATCTATCTATCTATCTATCTATCTATCTATCTCCTATCTATCTATCTATCTATCTCCTATCTATATCTATCTATCTATCTATCTCCTATCTATCTATCGCCTATCTATCTATGTATCTATGTATCTATGTATCTATCTATCTATCTATCTATCTATCTATCTATCTATCTATCTATCTGTCTATCTCCTATCTATCTATCTATCTATCTATCTATCTATCTATCTATCTATCCACCTAATCTATTATCTCCATGTATCTATTAAACTCTCTATTCTATTTCAGAAACACTTTCATTACTTTGTGCCTTGTTAGAGAACTCCAAAAAAACAGGAAATTCCAAAAACTAGAAGTGAATCTGAAAAACTGAGTAAATAACTGAAGCAAACAGATATAACTTGTCAGATAAAATCAGATATATATAAAAATGTAAGGAAAAACAGCACTAATATAACAAAGTCCAAGTGTTTGCTTGTATATTTTCTACACTTTACCTATGCAATGTTTGGATATATTGCTAATCTCTTTATGTGTCTGATTCCCATATAATGACCTAAACCTTGCATTAGTAACACAACCATGGCAGTAATATGTCGGCTATGTAGGGACTATGGAGACTATAGGCAGATATATGAGTGCTCTCTACCTTATAGACAGTGTATACTTAGACTGCGCTACATCTATACAACGTGAACTGTAGCTGATACATGTGACATCTGCTTAGACTGATCTATCTGTACACCGATTATTAGCTGATTTAGGATTAGGACAACAAATAGACCAAAGTGTTAACGCATATTCTCATGCAGGGCGCCATCACCTATTTTTTGTAGAAGTCATAAATGCGTTTAAAGATTCCTAAGACACTTGATAAAGACTTGTTTGACAGATTTTGGAGTAAATTCTTTAGAATTTTCACTCAGTAGATCCCCCCATTAAATATAAAATATTAGAAAGTGTTTCCCTTTTTTTTTTTTTTTTTTTTTTTTTTTTAAAAAGAAACATTTAATTGTGATTTTTGTGAATTTTTTAAATAATTTTTACTGTATTTTTGTGTATTTTTTTTTTTTTAGCTGCGGTCAAATATTAAAATCCCTATAGAAATTTAAAATGTACTGGAAAGTTTTTTGGCGGACGGCGTTTCTCATTTTTACAAAACACAACAGCGACGGTTTATCATCTTTTTGACTTTTTGGCTTTTTTTCTAGTGATTTTTTTGTGTGTCTCAAACAGATTCCTAAATTTGTCAATAATTCGCTTGGGTGGAGGGTTCCTGAATTCTTAAAGAATTTTTGGGTGTATTTTTTTAAGGCCAGTTTAGAAGTGGGCTATGGTTTCATGAAAATTTTGAAATTAAAAAAATTGCAAAATAGGTAAAAACTGCGGAATTATGGCACAAAAACACCAATGAATTGGTTGCTATGTGCTCGGGATATGGCGTTATTTCTGCCCTTTTTCTTATAGCTACGGAAACACTGGCGGTTTCTGTATAGGTATAATAGGGGCAGAAAGTCCACAGACGTTCCGTGAAAAACACTGCGGAACAAACACGATGCGGACTTTTTCGCCACGTCTTCTCTGATGACTACGTCGGGGCCTTATCTTAAATCTGTTAAAGCTATAAATAAGGTTTAAGACGGAAGAACAAGGGAGCACAATCTAAAAGTCAGGGAATATTATTTCACTGAAAAAGTAGTTAGGGCGTGATAGAAACTTCCAGTAGATGTAGTTGGGATATCTCCAGTAAGTCAATGTAACCACGCCTGGGGGAAACACGGGTCTATCCAAAGATAAAACCGCAATAATATAAGAATAGTTGAACCGCATTGAGTGTTTTTTTATTGTCAATTTTCCCTGTTTCTATGAAATTCAGTGAAAAACAAAAAGCACTTTTGCAGCGTTTTTTACTAATTCATGTCTGTAGCAATTTTTCTCTCCATTGTCCCGCTACGTGTCGCTACGTTCTGCAGTTTGTATGGGATTTTTTTTTTGCTATAGATTTGTCGCAGACGTCACCTGTTGCATTGCCAAAGGTGAAATATAACGTGCAACACAAAATTGCCAAATTGCAAGTCTGTACCAGCGGTCAATTTCTGCACATATTTTGGGGTGAATTTTTTTGCAGCATGTGTACAAGACTTCATAAAACCTACTTTTTTGGTAACTGTAAAAGGCTGTGAATTTTGAAAATCGAAATTTGGCGCTGAAATTCTGCAGCATTTCAGTCCCAGGTGGATGTACCTTTAAGACATTATAATGGCCGCACAGATTATGCGCTTAAAATTTGTACAATTTTTAATTTTAATCTGTCTACAGTCAAGTGCCATTTGTTGGTTTCCAATTTATTCTGATGATGACGCGGTGCTAGATCCATTTTTTTTGCGGAATCCATAAATCTTAAATTTTGGTTTACATTTTTAAAATAAATTTTTGCTAAAACAAGGAATTTATGAACAAATCCAATTTTTTTGTTTTGTTTTTTTTGTACTTCTCCTAACTTCTGTACAACATTGTATCCAATTTTAACAATTTTTAATTATTCATTTGGGTCACCATGCAAAGATATGTCTTAGGCTTCATCCATAGTGGTGGAATTTTTTATTTTTATCAAAAAATGAATGGTTCCATCAACTTATTCCACTCACATCTATGGGATTCAAATTGATCAAAATTTGATAAAAATTGAACGTAAAATCTGTGTGGACAGGTCATGCACTAACCCTATAAAAGAACAGTAACTCACTGAACAAGAACTATCTGATCTGAATGAACAAGATAGAAGATTGTAAGACTGAAAAAAATGAAAGTTCATCCAATTCGGCCTATTATGTTGTAATGTTGATCAAAAAGAGACAAAATCAAATTTGCAGCAGGTTTTTGGAAATTGCAGCATGTCCGCACCATGGTTTTACCACAATGTGAGCATGGGATTCCCTAGAATCCCATCCGCTTTGCCTTGACTGTAAAACATTGTGATTTCCCCTGCGGCGTGGCGTTTCCGTCCCGTGGGGCCCCAGCCTAAATGTAGAGGACGCCCCTTTGCTACAGTTACAGTTGAAGACTTGGGCATAAGTAGATCAGAGGAGAGATCTCTGGAATGACCTTGGATATACATAACCTGAGTTATTAGGTCTCTCCAGGTATTGTCGTCCTCCCATTCAATTTATTACTTGGGTTGCCCGCTTAATACTCGCTCAAGCACTATTACGTCTTTCTCGTGCACAATCGCCCAAGACTATAGACAATATTTCATGTGCAGTCTGACAAGTGATTTATAAAGTGGCGGATCTATGTCTGTGTCATGTTCATCCATGTGCCTTTTGATGCAACCCATGATCTTATTTGACTTGGCAGCAGCTGCCTGGCACTGGTTGCTACAGTCAAGTTTACTGTCAACTAAAATTCCTAAGTGCTTAGTAAAGAAGAAGGAAAAGAGAAGAGAACAAGAGGAGGAGAGGCAAGATAAGAGGAAAGAAAGATGAGTATTTAGAAATATACACTGTAGCCTTGCAGTGCTGGAGTCCTGGGTTCAAATCCTGCCAAGGGCAACTTCTGCAAGGAGTTTGTATATTTTCCCCATCTTTGCTCCAAAGACATACTGATAGGGAAGGTAGATTGTGAGCCCTATATGGGACAGTGACTGCCAATGTCTGTAAAGCGCTGCGGAATATGATGGCGCTATATAAGTAAGCAAAATAAATAATAATAAATGTACATTATATACATGGCCAAGAGTTAAAGTGACGCTCCTGTTCTCTATAAATGTATAATACATACATAGAATAGCTGATGTCCTCCTTTTATCATTTTCATTTGTGGCCGCCAGATTCTCAGACTACTCTATACATACTATGGGGTTACCTACACCAGTCTTAATAAAGTTCCCAACTGGTACAAGTCACTAGCTCTTCGTGCCCTGGTCTTAGACTACTTGTATGGCCTCTGATTTTGTTGCGGTCCTGTGCACCAGAAATGAAATCTATACCAATCAGGGAATGGAATAGATCTCTGGTGAAAATCATGCCAGTTTTCTGGGGTGGGTTACCGTAATTCTTATGGGCTCAGGCATCTCCACCGTGGCACGTCTAGACTATGATATTCTGACATATAAGTGTGATGGTGGCATTGCCCAACTCCAGAACAGTGCTATAAGGCAAGAGGCGCAGCCTGGCCGCCATTCTTCCCATGAATTTAGGAAGAAGACACAGCTCCGGACATAGGGGGAAGACTCTATAAAAATTTAACCGAGAAGGGAAGATAATGGGCCAGGTCCAGTAAAAATGGAATATGGAGGTAGTAGTCATTTTACAGAAATGTAGAGGAGACTGGGAATAGGAGAGACCACAGAAATAGAATAAAAAGGAAGAAACCCGCTATTTTACAGTAAGTATGCATTATACATCGTACATTTATTTACTACAATCCCATAGTGTCATGCCATCCCATTAGGTATCCGAGGCTCGGTGCACATGCTGCCCGACATCTATGCAGAACTGATACAGGAATTGGAATCTAAACATATGATGGGAACGGAGAAATATGTTAACAAGCGGGCATGCCAAGCCCCTATTTTCTCTCTTAGAAGGCTGCCATCCCGCAAGGTCAACGTGATGAAAGGCTAAGATAAATCTGGGAAGATGGGTTATAATGGAGCCATGTGGTGTGGATGGTTGTAAGTCGTGATTAATGAGCCGCCGCCATATGATCTGGACACACAAGCTGAGCTGGTTAAGCTTTACCTCGGAGCACACAAAAGGTAACGCTCTGTTCTTATTCCTCTTGCAGATGATCTATCCATATTCCATTTACATGGATGCAACTATGTCCAGAATGTGGATTCTTTGCTTTCGTAAACCGATTTTCAATCATCTTATTACAGATTTTTTAGTACATAATCGAGTCATGTCCATCACGTAAAATCACTTCAACTAGCCGGACAAGAGAGAGGCTGCAAGGAAGATTTCATGATCCGGAGGACTTGGTGCGCCTGTACATTACATTGATTTATAAGGGCACTCTATCATTTCCCTTATCGTGGCGCTGTACAGATATTAAAAAGTTGCCGCTGCAGATTATCGCTGAGGGTTGGAAGTCATAGCAGTGGGATTGTCTGTTATCCGCTTATTGCACCCCTTTAAGAATAAGCACGTGTACCAGTGTATGAAATGGTTTCGAGAAATCCTAAAAATTCATTGAAAAAAAAATCCAACAGCAATGCACCCAGACAGAAATGTAGGTTTAATGCATGTAGTTGGGGTTTGATTTCGACATTGGGTCTTTCCAGAAGTGGACTTAAAAGTATTTTTTCCCCTGGCTGCCCTATAAAAAGGCTCTTGACACTTACTTTTGGGTAGTGTACTTCTTGGTGAGAAATTGTTGACTGCTAGATATGCCTCAACATCACACTTAAGACATTTTGCCCAGTTGACGGACTTTGAAGGGTGACATCATTGGACTGAAGCCATCTAGAATGTTCTGATAGGTGATAGGAGTAGTGGTTATATGAGGCACAAACATACATTGAACAGGATCCAGACAGACCGCCAGTAGAGATGATCACATGATTTAGTAGCTCCCATAGCTTCCTTCACCACCATCCAGATTCAGGTAGCACCTTCATTACACACCATTGTATCTGCCTGGACCATTTCCCGATACTTAGCAGACGTTAGACACCTTTCACGTGTCCTGCCATGGACAGACAACCACCATCATCTTCATTTGCACAGGTGATGTGAATGAGAAATCAGAACGGCTATGGGTTGGAGCAATATCATCTTTAGTAACAAATCCAAGCTCTGATGATGGACAGGTTTGAGTATGAAGGCCTCGTGGTGAGTACTTCCATCCTGTATTTGCTGTGGTGCGTCACACCTTGAAGTGCTGGTGTGATCTGGGGACCTATTGCATACAAGTCGGCTACCCCTACTAGTGACACAAGGGACACTAACAGCTCAGTGATATGTGCAGGACATTCTGCAGCCACATGGGCGGCCTCTCATGACAGGGCTTCCAATTGACTTTTTTTTCAGAAGGATAATGCTTGCCCACATACAGCAAGGTTTTCTTCGGAATGTCTCCTCCAGGTTACAACACTTCCTTGTCCTACCCAGTTGGCAGATGTATCACCAATCAAGCAAATATGTGACCAGCGGGGTGCCAGCTTCAGCGACCTTCAAAAGTACACAATCTGCAAGCCCAGCTACAACAACCGTGGGCAAATGTGCTGCAGGATACTATACAGAACCTGTATACCTCCATACCCAACTATATCATCTTGTGTCCAGACCTAGAGGTGGCCCAACAGGGTGTTAGAGTCCTTTCAATTGTACAGCTTTCCCTAATAAACTCAGTGTGTGTACAATTTTATTTTTCTACATTTTATGTTGAGCGGTATCTGGGACACTAATACTGGCATACTGCCAAGCAATGCACCATATTGTAATTAAAGTTTGTTGTGTGCCCCTTGTTGGCACTTGTCAGTTTGTCCAAGAATATATCAAGGCTACATCGTGAAGAGTAGTTCACCCCAAGTGGCCTCTGCATAGGAAAATGGAGGCGCACATTTGCAGATCAGTCACAACGTACAAGACTGGCCACATTGTTCCTACAAGTGTTACAAAAATGGTTGAGGGGCTTTAGAAATATGACATTCAGTATAAAACTGCATAAGTGCAAATTGCATTGATAAATGTCTCTCTGTGTTCTGTAGGCATGTACAGGTCTGCAATAAGTGGAATGGGGGGCACAATGATGGTAACCACGTGCCATTGGTACTTCCCAGGTACCCATAAATTTGTATGAATAAACCTGGACAGCAGAGCAGACAGGAATACAGGAATAGGACATGTCCAGAATTTTGTGGCCCAAGCTCATGACCCCTCACATGGACCCAGACGTGAAAATTATGGTCATGAGCATGGGGCCATGGAAATGAATTTGTCAATGAGCTATCTGTTAGCATACTGCCAAAAAATGTAGTCATGTGCATGGGACCTTAAGGCCGGGGCCCCACGGGACGTAAACGCCATGATTTGCCCGCAGCGGAGACGGCGTTTTACAGTGCAAGCAAAGGGGATGGGATTCATGCGAATCCTATGCCGACTTGGCGGAAAAAAAACGCAGTGTGGACATGCTGCGATTTGCAAAGCCGTTGTGGCTTTGCAAATCGCAGCATGTCAATTATATCTACGGAAACGCCGGCGGCTTTCCCATAGATATATTTGTAACAGAAAGTCTGCGGAGGAAAACTCTGCAAACTTTCTGTTGAAAGCGCTGCGGAAAGAAACGCAGTGCGTTCACGCCGCAGTTCTTTCCGCAGTGCTTTAGCGTTGTGATTATGGCTCGTGGGGCCTTAGCCTAAAGGTGCTATCCAGGATTTAGCAGTGCAGTGGTAGAAGCGTGTCTGTAGGGGTGCAGTGGTAGAAGCATGTCTGTAGGGGTGCAGTGGTAGAAGCATGGCTGTAGGGGTGCAGTGGTAGAAGCATGGCTGTAGGGGTGCAGTGGTAGAAGCATGTCTGTAGGGGTGCAGTGGTAGAAGCATGTCTGTAGGGGTGCAGTGGTAGAAGCATGTCTGTAGGGGTGCAGTGGTAGAAGCATGGCTGTAGGGGTGCAGTGGTAGAAGCCTGTCTGTAGGGGTGCAGTGGTAGCAGTGGCTGTAGGTGTGCAGTAGTAGAAGCATGGCTGTAGGGGTGCAGTGGTAGCAGTGGCTGTAGGGGTGCAGTTGTAGGGGTGCAGTGGTAGCAGTGGCTGTAGGGGTACAGTCGTAGGGGTCCAGTGGTAGCAGTGGCTGTAGGGGTGCAGTTTTAGGGGTGCAGTGGTAGAAGCATGTTTGTATGGGTGCAGTGGCTGTAGGGGTGCAGTTGTAGGGGTGCAGTTGTATGGGTGCAGTGGTAGCAGTGGCTGTAGGGGTGCAGCTCTAGGGGTGCAGTTGTAGGGGTGCAGTGGTAGCAGTGGCTGTAGGGGTGCAGTTGTAGGGGTGCAGTGGTAGCAGTGGCTGTAGGGGTGCAGCTCTAGGGGTGCAGTTGTAGGGGTGCAGTGGTAGCAGTGGCTGTATGGGTGCAGTTGTATGGGTGCAGTGGTAGCAGTGGCTGTAGGGGTGCAGTTGTAGGGGTGCAGTGGTAGCAGTGGCTGTAGGGGTGCAGTGGTAGGGGTTCAGCTCTAGGGGTGCAGTTGTAGGGGTGCAGTGGTAGGGGTTCAGCTCTAGGGGTGCAGTTGTAGGGGTGCAGTGGTAGGGGTGCAGTGGTAGCAGCTGCACCAGGCAGGTCCTCAGTGCCCAGAGTGGCTCGAAGTCCTTCCCGCTGTGTAAGAAGACACCGGTATTATAAAGGGCACATAGCAGGTGGGAACTCTGTCACATATTTCCCATTAGGACCATTGTATAGGACCCATTTTTAATAGCAAGCTATTTTTTCAGTATACTGTATACGAAGACCGTTCTCCTAGATAGTTGCGATTCCTCGTCGCTCTTAGGCAGTAGGTTATCCTGGTTTCTCGCCACTCACAGCATTCTTCTTTGTGGCTATGGCTTATCTAGAGGATTGCCACCTATCCTATAGAAAAATCACCAGTGAGACTGACATGTCTGCGTGGCCGGCGGTGCGGTGCGAGCCATCTCCTTACTCCAGATGACTTGGAACAGTTGTAGCAGGCTGAGCTTTGCTTTCCCAGCATCCTGCACGGTAACATTCGGGGGTCTGCGACTCTCAATAGGTAATGCAGGACGTGTAAAGAGACCCCAGACAGATTTGTGTTGTGAAGCTGTAGCCATGGATATGTTTCATGGAAAGAAGTGAGATTGATGGCTGCAGATGGGACCTGGAAGGCTGAATTATAGAGGCTGCCTCCAACATGCAAAGCCATAGAGATGGGCGGACTGGGCTGCTATAGATATGGAGTCACTATATCACACACTCCCTGCAGGATACAGCAGGGTATATACTTGTATCATATCTTATATTGATATTTATGGCGAAGAATATGGTCAATGTACAATGGCCGTCGTTTATCAAAGGTATCCAATAATAAAACCGTCATGGCTGCCATCGCAACCAACCGGAGCTCACCTTTCATTTTTCCAGGGCAACGTAAGAGATGAAAGCTGAGCTCCTATTGGTTGCCATAGGCAACAAAGACAGTCCCACTGTTAGAAGTTTTGATAAATGAGGCCTAGTATCACCTTCATCTGCCTTTAACAGCATTTAGTGATACGCTTTACAGCATAGACCGCATTAGACTAACCGGATACATTGAGGTCTAGAGTTTTCTTTGGAGGGGGAGGAGACAGCTGTGACATAATCCATTGTAGGATGCAGTGCAGTATCACTATGAGTGTTATCTGCAGAGGTGTTATCCTCTATTTTGATCCTGTTAGTCTTATCTGTGATGTATATGAGGTCTCTGCTGTAGTGAAAACCCTATACAAACTTTGCAAGTAGACGTATGTTATTAGGCTTAGTTGACAGAGTTAAAATTGTAGGATATTTTATTTATTTATTTATTTTAATAAATAAAATAAAAAAAACTTACATATTGACGTGAAAATTTTAAAATAAAATCACCAAAAATTCTTTAAAAAGTGTTTCTCAAAAAAATTGGTTTAAAAAATAGGCATTTTTTGGTGACACATTTCGTTTATTTATTTATTTATGTCTTCTGTAATACAGAAAAAAAAGACGGCTCCCATTGAAATCGATGGGAGCCGGTCAGTTCTTTTTTCCGAGAACCGTTTGTTCCGGATCCCGGAAAAAAGAAGCGAAATGCTCATTCTTTCAGGTGGATTCGCCTCGCGACATCCGCCTGAAGACACTCCCTCCCGACTAGGCCCATTCATTTGGGCCTAATCCGGATCGGAGTTCACGACTAGATGCACCGCACCGGCATCGGGTCGCAACTACCCGTATTTTGGTCCGGAACCTGCGCCTCAGGTTCCGGACCAGAAAGCCCTGTGTGAACTTACCCTTAGTGTCAGGAAAATTCCCAAAATTTTTGTTATTTCCTGCGTGTCTTCCATTTTTAGAATGTAAATGATTATGTGATGTGTATCCAATAAAGTTTATCTTATGTGCAAATCTAAGCAGTCTGTGTTTTTGGATATTGTTATTTATGGTATATCCATTGGATAGTCCCACTTCTTAGGCCCGGCTCACATCTGCAAAAGGGGTTTATGTTCGGGAAGTCTGCTCGGGGAACGGAAACCCAATCCACATAAAAAAGTGGCTACCTAGTGAAAGTCGCGCGCTCATAGACTGTAATGGGGCCCGTGTGGTTTCCACACGAAAAATGCGGAGAGAAAAGTGCTGCTTGCATGCCGAGAGGAGAACAGAATAGTCTGAACGCAGATGTGAAGCGGGCCTTAGATTCAGGAGTTGCAGTGTCTGTTTCCATATTTCCCATAGCAGTGACCTGATAAGGCGTCCACCACACCAATGGCGCAGAGACTTGTAGGACGCTCACTCTCTACGTTTACGTAAATCCCAGAGGTGGGGCGCACATTTCCAGACATTTATAGAAAATCCTATAAATAGGCCATAATCGTCTATGTTGGGATTACTCCTTTAAGTCGCCCTGTTATGTAAGCTGCTGTTAGGACACGGTGAGAGGGGCTTTACCACAGCTGAGCGGGTCTGGCTGTCAATATTTGCAGAGACCTGCCAGTCAGCCTGAGCCAGAGAGAGAGGGAAGTCGGAGGGGACTTGTCTCCAGTCTGTTAAAACTATTTCTTTTTTCCCAGAAATGTCGCAACGTTTCAGAAGGAGTCTATTGCTGTGTCACACTGCCTATGGTTAGGGCAGCATGGAAATGATGACAGGTTCACTTTAACCATCTGAAGTATACTATAAATGCAGCGCCTTGTACACAGGAACCAATAAAACGTCAGCAGTTCTGTCTGATTTCCTAGTGACCCGTCTCACAGATTGCCCCGCACAGTACGGTTTATTGCAACACAATATACTTCATGCATTTGTAAAGTAGACTTTAAAACACCCCCAGGTATCTGCTCTTAGTAGAACGGTAAGTTAGAGACTGTATAGAATTGTTTTTTTCTATGAATGTTGTTTGGTGCCTATTGTCTGACATGTGCAGTGCACTTATGGGCATGTTGCCAGTACCCAGTATTGCCACTATGTACTCAGAGAGCTCCTGCACATGCGCGGACATGCACAATGGCTGTAATCCAGTGCCTGACATTTGCAGCAGCAGTAAGTGAATGCCGAAAAACCTACCTGTGGCCCTTTCATTGCCTAACCTTATATCAAGTACCTTATGGTAAGTGGGATGTTTCCGATACATTTTATTATAATCACATTCTTTATTGGCTTCTTTACACTTTTATCATTATTCAATGAATATTATTACACTTTTTGCACTTTTTATATCCCAATAGATTTTCATATATAATATATATGCACTGATGCTTATAATATTTGTAATAATTATATTTGATTGTGATAATGACATTGGATATTGCACACCCTATACGCTATAATGTTGCTTGTATCACTATGTCACTGCTCAAGAACGGTTCCGGTCTGAGGGACCGAACGTCGCATAGCGTGGAATAAATACACCAACATCTTCGACTATGTGCTTTTCTCCACATTTTTGTCACATACCCTCACTATCTATTAGGGCAGGGATGGGCAATTAATTTTCCCATGGGGCCACATGAGAAATTGTAACGGTTCTAGAGGGCCATGCGCACAACGGCAAATTTAGCTCCACCCACTTCTCAGCTGACTCCGCCCATTCACAATCATTTTTCCATGTGCCCCACAAAGTAAAATCCTCCTACAGTCACCCTAACATTATACCCCCCCCACATTATAATGTTTCCCTCCAAATGTCCCACAGTATTAAGTCCCTCTCCTGTACACCTAGGAAATGCTTTCTCTGCCCCCATAGAGAGCAAGTTGAATGGGGAATTTCGTGACGGGATGGACTGGGCCAGGTGTTGTATATGGATTGATTTTACCCTCCCTGCCCTAAATAAAACCAGTTTGTTCTGGGTTGACAAATATACAACCAACATGACATCAAAGGAACATCAAAAGTACCAGAACATACCATATTCCTTCTGTTCTGGGTTGGTAAGAGTTTATTTAGATTTTTATTTTTTTTTTGGTTACGAGGTTCTGAGGATTCAGGCTCTGTTCACACTGTTGCCAGCAGTCATGTTGCCTACACAGCATATTCCATAGAATTCTGACAAATAAAAATCCTGGTTATGCTAGGTTCACACTAGCGCCCGGAGTCCGTTCTGAGCTTTCCATCTTCTGCATGCAGAGTACTGCATGTCTGACTCTGTGTCGGATTTTAAAAAAATGGTTTCGCAGTGGAGAGCATAAAACGCTCACCGGCGCTCATGGCCAGACACCTTTCAAACCCATTCAAATGAATGGGTGAGAAAGAGTCCTGCAGGTTTCATTCTCCTGCTCAGTTTTGTGCAGGAAACAGAAACCTGCATGAACGGAGACCGGGCGCAGATGTGAACGAGCCCTTAGCACCTTCATAAACTGAACGTTCAGTGTTATTCTCCCCATTATAACTGGCAAGATGTAAGCATGTTAGTCAGGGGATAGACAACAATATAATAACTTTGCCTTGACTCTTCTCATGTCTATAGTAAGTCTCTCCAAATTTTGATCTCAACACACTGTCCATAAACTATTATTATTCTGCCATTTTCCAAATTTGGTAGATTTTATCCCGAATGTTCATAAGGGCTCGTTCACATCTGGCCCGGTCTCCGTTCTGCAGGTTTCCGTTTCCTGCATAAAACAGAGCAGGAGACAGAAACCTGCAGGAGTCTCTCTCACCCATTCATTTGAATGGGTGAGAAAGCTGTCCGGCCATGAGCGGCGGTGGGCGTTTTATGCTCTCCGCCGCGAAACCGATTTTTTTAAAATAGGACACAGAGTCGGACATGCAGTACTCTGTGTCCGGATTAAAAAAAAACAGTTTCGCGGCGGAGAGCATAAAACGCTCACCGCCATTCACGGCCGGACCAGGTCTATGGTTTCCGTCTTCTTGCATGCAGAAGACGGAAACCACAGAACGGAGACCAGAACGCAGGTGTGAACCTAGCGTCAGTTGTTGTGCATCAGTAAAATAAACAGAAAGATAGTTGTTACTATTTATGTAGTGCTAGCATTATATAGTGTACAGAGCTGGAAGTAGATAGCTCCGTACACTGCATAGTACCCGGGCGCCATCACTGCAGCTCAGCCCCTATTGATGTTACAGGGCCACCTATTGAGCTACAGTGATGGAGCCTAGCAACTATACAGTGTACAGAGCTGGAAGTAGATAGCTCCGTACCCTGCATAGTACCCAGACGCCATCACTGCAGCTCAGCCCCTATTGACGTTAAAGGGCCACCTATTGAGTTGCAGTGATGGAGCTTGGCAGCTATACAGTGTAAGGAGCTATCTGGTTCTGTCTCGGTGCACTGTATAGCAGAGTCATCAGGTACAGTGCTAGTGCTAAACAGTTTATTTGTGCAGAGCTGGTTGTCTCACCCTCACCGATCAGATATCCTAAGGAATGGCCATAAAAAAAACCCCTTTAACTTCCATGTATGTACATACGACAGTGACTTTAATCTTCTTACAGAAATCAATTACGTCAAAATTTTGGTAAGTAGATGTTGGGTCATAGGTCACGACCGTCTTGTGGACCAGGAGGGGATATTTTGGGTCAGTTCACATTATTGTACACACAGTTGATTCATGTGTAATATCATATAGCACATGTCATATTTTCGGCCTCGCTCCTACCAGCGATGACCGATCCCTAGATATTTTCGTTAGGTATAACGTTACATATGAGATCATAAAGAGCGGGGGTGTCCTATAAAGAACATTTTTACGCCTCAGAAATGTAAAATTTCTCCAAGCAGTGACTGCACAAAAGGATAAAAGATTTCACTCCATCTGCTAGTAAAGAGATGAAATGTGGAATAAATATGTTATCTATTTAGGTAGCGCTCTGGTTTCTGTTTTCTCTTATTGGCCCTACCATGACGTGATCTCCTGCCAAGTGAGACAGAGCAATGTTTAGTATATGGAGTATCAGGGGTGGTATTGGCTATATGAAATGCTCAACTTTATGTTCTTTTAACTAGAGGTGTAACAGATGGTTCCATTTGCGTCCAAGTAGCAGAGAGCAGTGCCCAATCCGAGTGTAGCCAATCAATCCAGCAACTCTGGGGGGAGCTACAAGCTGGGATCAGAGACAATGTGCCAGCAATCCAGTGAAGACATCAACTGGATAACATTGGTGTGCACAGACGTCTATGTGTACAGCAACGTGTGATTGTGACATAGCAGTTCATTGTGTGTCTTCCCCAACAAACTCGTATCTGCCGTGCTGAGTGTCTACACTACCAGACGTTCAGGGATAAAGGATTGTTTCAGTAAGGTTAAAAGAACATAGAGTGTCACCCAGTTTGTTACCTCCCACGTCACGTGAGAATGCAAGCACGGACCATCAATGCTAAGCCACAGAGATGTAGTGTGCCACAGAGAGTTACAATGCCAATACTGTGCCCCAGAGATATACTGTACAGCGCAGAGGGAATTATAATGCCAATGCTGCACAATAGAGCTATAGAGTATACTGTGCCTCAGAGAAATACAGTATACTGTGCCCCAGAGATATAGTGTACAGCGCAGAGGGAATTATAGTGCCAATACTGCACATTAGAAATATAGAGTATACTGTGCCTCAGAGAGTTACGGTATACTGTGCCCCAGAGAAATACAGTATACTGTACCCCAGAGATACACAGTATACTGTGCCTCAGAGAAATACAGTATACTGTGCCCCAGAGATATACAGTATATTGTGCCCCAGAGATATACAGTATATTGTGCCCCAGAGATATACAGTATACTGTGCTCTAGAGATATACAGTATACTGTGCCTCAGAGAAATACAGTATACTGTGCCCCAGAAATATACAGTATACTGTGCCCCAGAGATATACAGTATACTGTGCTCTAGAGATATACAGTATACTGTGCCCCAGAGAGTTACGGTATACTTTGCCCCAAAGATATACAGTATACTGTGCTCTAGAGAGTTACGGTATACTGTGCTCTAGAGATATACAGTATACTGTGCCCCAGAGATATACAGTATATTGTGCTCTAGAGATATACAGTATACTGTACTCCAGAGAGTTACGGTATACTGTGCCTCAGAGAGTTATGGTATACTGTGCCTCAGAGAAATACAGTATACTGTGCCTCAGAGATATACAGTATACTGTGCTCTAGAGATATACAGTATACTGTACCCCAAAGAGTTATGGTATACTGTGCTCCAGAGATATACTGTACAGTGCAGAGGGAATTATAATGCCAATATCGCACATTAGAGATATAACGTATACTGTGCCCCAGAGATATACAGTATACTGTGCCCTAGAGATATACTATACAATGCAGAGTAAATTATAATGCCAATACTACACATTTGAGATATACAGTATGCTATGCCCCAGAGATATACAGTATGCTGTGCCCCAGAAATATACAGTATGCTGTGCACAAGAGAGTTACAGTATACTGTGCCCCATAGATATACGGTACAGCACAGGGGATTTTGATAATACTGCACATTTGAGATATACTGTATACTGTGCCCCAGAGAGTTACAGTGCAACCAGTACTGTGCCCAAGAGATATATAGTATACTTTTCCATATAGATATACAGTAGCTCTATGTGTAGGAAATTATACCAATACTGTACATTAGAGATATAGAGTATACTGTGCCCCAGAGAGTTACAGTGCAACCAGAAATATACAGTATATTGTGCCCCATATTCTTTGATCTCGCCACTCACTTTATTGCCAATGTTGAGGTCCTTGCAGAGCGGAGATCCTTAATCTTTGCAGACACCCAATGGAATGGGGGAAAGGGCAACACTCAACTTGGTGCCACCTTCTGGCCTCTATGGACTGTGTCCTTACTATTTTCCCTTCCCCATAAGATAGGAAGCTAGAATAACCTCCTCCAAGCCAAAAAGCATCTCCTTGCCATAAAAACACTGTGACTCCTTAGGATTTACATCTTTAGTCAATAAAACAACTTTACATCATTTTTTGCAAATATGAGCAGATTGCTTTTGTTCTAACTAATTTACTTTCTATTGGTTGGAGGAAGCTGATAATCTAATCCATCTGGCAGATAATCCAGAAACATATTCCCAAATTCTCTGTGAAAGGAAAACCGTTCCTAGAAAATGCGAGTGTTAGCCAACCTGATGTCCCGCTCATAATGGGCATAGAATTTGCAGCAATTTTAAGTCAATACCAATGTGAAGCTTAATGAATATTTCAGTCATAACAAGTTATCCCCTATCCATTGTATAGGTCAGGGGTCAGCAACCTTTGGCTCTCCAGCTGCTGTGACACTACAACTCCCAGCATGTTCCATTCACTTCCATGGGATTTCCAAGAACAACAGAGCAAGTATGCATGCTGGGAGTTGTAGTTTTACAACAGCTGCAGTGCCAGAGGTTGCCTATCCCTGGTATAGGTGGTAACTTGCTGATCAGTGGGGCTCCGGCCACTAGCACCAATGTGAATGGACCAGAATACTCCATTATATTCCCATATATACGGTATACTGTACAGATGTATTTAAGTCCATGATACTTAATATCACATTGTATATGTTGTGTATCATATAAGGCAAATACATCATATATAACAAATGCACTTATAGACTTACACATAGGAGTATTCCCGGGGAGCAAATGTTACCCATAGTCGGATGCTTTGGTGATTTTACAAATTTACCGTCATTCTGTCGAGATAAACACATCTTCCGATATTATATTCTCTATATTGAGTTTACACAAGTGAATCATTCTGATTTGTTATAGATCTCAAACCTGGCGAATTGACTCCGCCATCTGGCCTGTCTCATTCAAGTCTTGAGCTCAAGGCTAAGTTGGCACCGAGATGAGGGCAGAGAAGGGGCATGGACACTTGGCAGGACTTCCTCTTTCTCTGTCTTATTATTTTAGCAATCATTTATAATACAGGATACTATTATACATGTTTCCCTTTTTATTTTACACTCTTTATATCATGGAAACATCATTGCCAGTGCTGTAGACAAATCCTACACACAGATTGTGTAGCATTGTGGTGACCCTGCCCGGTGGAGATGGCAATGTAATGTCCCCTGCTTGGGCAACTACACACGATAGGACCAAAGTCACACAACTCCTATTAAGCCATCAGTATGTACTCTATAGAGTGTGTATATGTGTCGGGGGGATACAAAGCCATACAAACTGTATGCAGAGCTTGTCCTTGGTCAGATATGAACCTAGAACATATTTCTACCCCTTTAATTACATATCACATGTGCAGCCAGTCTCCACAGGGACCCATGGAGGGAAGGGGGCCCACTCAGCTGGACAGTAAAGATGATACATGAAGCAAAGGGGTCCATCCACCCTATAACTCCCCCCATAGGAATGAATGGGAGTGGCCGGCGCGCAGGGGTTTAACGGCCGGCGCCGGCTGCGTCCATTCATTACTATGGGAACGTGCTATTCAAAACTGTCATTTCGAATAGCATTCGCTCATCTCTAATAATAAACAGTGTTACTTACCTCTCCTGGGCTCCGGTGCGGGTCTTCTGGCATGTCACAAATGATGTCATAGACCGCTGAGGCCCGATCATGTCTGCATTGTTACACAATATGGCGGTGCATAACCTATGTGATGTTACATCAGTAAGACCAGGAGAGGCCGGCATAGGAGCCCGAGTACAGGCATTGTACATTGTGCGGATGTCCAGAAGAGGTGAGGGAAGATGAATATACAATACAATACAATACAATACAAAGAAGCTTTATTGGCACGTCCCAATAGGTATTTGGCATTGCCAAAGCAAGTAGAGTGGGTGGGGAGGAGGTGGGGGCGGGCGTGGAGTGGGTGGGTGGTTTGGGGTACAATAGCCCTTGGAGTCTTGTCGTTCTCCTCGTTTGGTGGACATGTGGTGGGTATGGGCAGGCGTAATTGGGTGATTTGGGGTATAATAGTCCTTGGGGTCTCATCTTCACCTCCCTGGGCCTCTGCTTATTATACTCCGGGGTCCAAAGAGTAATGGAAAATATAGAGGAATAACTTCTACTTCTACCTTCTGGCTTTGGCTTGTAATAACACAGCAAAATCTGCAACAAAGAACCCCCAAAACGCAGCTTTTCTGCAACCTATGGGCTTAGCCTAAAAAAAGTTAAAGAATTAGAAAAAAGGTTCTATTTATTTTTTCCAACAACAGCGCCACCAATGACCACGGGTTATGTCAGGTATTGCAGTTCAGACACTTTTTTTTTTCTATAATCCTGTACAAATCAGCCTTGTCTTAATGAATTTTTTTTTGTTGCTTTTTTACGCACTTGTATGTCGGGAGACATTCTTTATGGTTTCATCATCAAACACATGCTAAGAACATAAAATCTGTGATTTCTGGTTCGCCACAGAAAAACCAAGGTCAATGAGCAGCATTCATATTAATTATTGCCTCTGGAAAGATTTTGGGGCTGTGAGCGAGGGCACACAGCGAGAGGAATTTGCTGGCAGACCCTGAAGTATGGTTCACGAGCTGACTGCTATCTCCCAGGTTGATAATCCTATTTCCATCTTTTCGACAGTGCCATTAAACCCAATAATAACAGCTGCAGGAGCGACTTCTCGCAACTCCCGTTACAAATCGGTGACATTTTTTTATCCTTAAACATAAAGGTCCTGCTCATGGAGAGTTAGAAAGTCGCCGGTTCCTATTTGAGGTCTTGCATTTAGAGGGTTAACACGTACAACTGTCCACTTTGCAGTCACTTGGCCGGGCCTGACTGTATTTGGCAGGGCTGGATTTGCACACTGTGAAATCTCATCATTTTCCAATTAGTGAATCTCTTCTATCAGCCTTCCCTGTGGACTGCGATGTGCAATGTGTGGACAATGCTATGTATTATCCTCCTCGCTCGGTGCCGGAAAGGTATATTGGACTTTACAATGTGCTTAAAGGCAGCGATGTGGAGATTTCATTCTCTTCAACCTCTTGCAGGATAAATATATAGATTTTAAGCAGATTTGCAATATCCTGTAGAAATACTAAAGCCTTGTCCTTGTTTTTAAAGGAACACTCCAGGCGACACTGGTGCACTTATGTCTTGTAGAGTCTGAGGGGTGGAGCCATTGGCGTAACTAGGAATGACAGTGCCCCGTGGTGAACTTTTGACATGGCACCCCCCCCCCCCCCCGACCGACACCTAGGCCGAAGACCTTGACTGTCCCCCTCCTACGCATTCCTGCACATTCTATTATGCCCCATAGTGGCCCCTGCACACAGTATTATCCCCCATAGTGGCCCCCGCACACAGTATTATAGCCCATAGTGGCCCCTGCACACAGTATTATAGCCCATAGTGGCCCCTGCACACAGTATTATGCCCCATAGTGTCCCTTGCACACAGTATTATCCCCCATAGTGGCCCCTGCACACAGTATTATGCCCCATAGTGTCCCTTGCACACAGTATTATACCCCATAGTGGCCCCTGCACACAGTATTATCCCCCATAGTGACCCCTGCACACAGTATTATCCCCCATAGTGACCCCTGCACACAGTATTATCCCCCATAGTGGCCCCTGCACACAGTATTATGTCCCATAGTGGCCCCTGCACACAGTATTATCCCCCATAGTGTCCCCTGCACACAGTATTATCCCCCATAGTGGCCCCTGCACACAGTATTATAGCCCATAGTGGCCCCTGCACACAGTATTATGTCCCTTAGTGGCCCCTGCACACAGTATTATCCCCCATAGTGGCCCCTGCACACAGTATTATCCCCCATAGTGGCCCCTGCACACAGTATTATCCCCAATAGTGGCCCCTCCACACAGTATTATCCCCAATAGTGGCCCCTCCACACAGTATTATGTCCCTTAGTGACCCCTGCACACAGCATTATCCCCCATAGTGGCCCCCGCGCACTCTATTATCTCCCATAGTGGCCCCTGCACACAGTATTATAGCCCATAGTGGACACCCATAAACAATTATTATACTCTGGGGTCTTTTCAGATCCAGAGTATAATAATAGAAGACCCGGGGGAATAAAAACATAAAAAACCACTGTTTCTTACCTGTCCCCCGGCTCCTACGCTGTCTTCTCTGCTGCCATCCTTCTTCTATGACGTCGGACGTCACATGACCCGGTGTTTCCTCCAGAACTCTTAGGCCAGGACACCACGGGATGGAAATGCCTCAGAAAATTGCAGCGTTTTACAGTAAGGGCAAAGTGGATGGGATCCTGGTGAATCCCATGCCCACTTTGCGGTAAAAACATGCTGTGATTTCGAAAACTGGCGCAGATTTGGAAATCGCAGCATGTCAATTATACCCTTGGAAACGTTGGTGGTTTTCCCATAAATATAATTGTAACACAAACTCCGTGGAGGAAAACTCAGCAAACTTTCTGTTTAAAGTGCTGCGGGAAGAACCATGATACATTGGTTTTCTCGCGCATTTCTCGAGACATCTGCATTTGGTATTCCATTAATTCAGTCTGCTTGGGGAACCCGCCCCCCCCCCCGTACAGAATACTAAATGCATTGACAAGTGGTGAGCTTATGAAGGAACACGGACGCCACAGATAATAGGGTCCGTGTGTTTTCTGCACGGTGTCCGCACAAGGAAAGTAGTTCATAAAGCACTTTTCTCTACGCATGTTCTGTGTGCACACCACGTGGAGAACACACGGACCCCATTATAGTCTATGGGGTCCGTGTACTTTCAGTGCTCACCACTTATCAATGCGTTTGGTATTCCGTTGGGGGGGTTCCCAAGCGGACTCCTCAAACAGAATACGGAACACAGATGTGAACCTTAGCTGGCTGGGGTTGCGTCTGGTCTCCACTGAATAGTGGCTGAGGATCATTAACGCATGTAATGGCGCCAATGGGAGCTGAGCTACAGTAACACTGTCTCTGGCTCTGTACACTGTATAGTATGGCATCGGATGCAGCTCCAAACATCTGCTGCAGCAGGTTCGGCTCTCAGGTCCTCATCTATTAGATATCTAGTTTAATAAAATCATGAAAAACCACTTTAAAGACAAAGGTACTTTTCTTTAGTAAGTTAGTAGTTACTTATGTTTCTACTTACCAAGAATTGAGGAGTTCTTTAGTGAAGCCATGAAAGTACACCTCAACTTCACTGCGCATGTACCCTATGCCTGGCGCATGTGCGGTGAAGCCAAGGAGTATAGATGATATGCATCATTTTTTTTTCAATACGGGCACGAATAGCTTTACAACTAGAATATTTGGGACACTAAACCTCCAACCCATAAGGATCCGTGGATGGCTTAATGTCCCAAATCTTCCTGACCGGTTCCACTTCGGTTTAGGTTGGTAGTTACTCTTTTCACGTGAATGAAGTGAGCGTTGGTCAGTGTTATTCTGCGACTAATATGAATGTACATGCGTTATGTGATTTCTGTGATATGTTTGTGATCTTTATTGTTATGCAGTATATATTACCATGTTATATCCATGGCCTGCATGGACTTGATTTACGTATCTAGTATAGCAGAGGTGGTCTCAATGTTGTATGACAAGGTATTGAAGGACGCGCAGTTGACACTTAAATGTGACCAGAGTGTTAATAGGGCTATTAACATCTTCAAGGTGAAAAGCATTTCATCAAGTACAGTTTATAGGCTCGCACGGCGCTCATTCCTCATGTCTGTCTGAAGTCTTCACCAATTTATATTACATATTGGAGCATCAGCAATGAAAAATTACTCAGATGCAACTTCTAATGTCTAGGCGATGGAAGACGCTAAACTCACCTCCTCTGTTCGGACTATGTATCCATATTGAGTCCTATACTGTCCGCACATTACATACAATTAGTTTTCTACCTGTCAGACCTCCTGACATATGTTTTAGTAAATGCACACGTCCCCCTACATTGGAATGGGTTGCGTTATATGTGCACTTGTATATAATTGAAGCCTTTCATAGGGTCAGTAATGGTCCATGGATTTATATGGAGGTTCCATGGAATTGGGAGCTTGTATGGAGTCTTTTACGACATGGAGTCTGAGGTAGTCTGAGACACCAACTCATTATGTTGCTCTTTCTTCAGAGTCAAGCCAACCATTGGGTTGCACCTTGTTGGGTGGATCCTCTTCAGTCATGGCTAAAGCAGAAAATCGGGTGTCAAGAATAATGCATGTGATAGTACATATCTTTACTACATATAGTACTGTGATATATATATCAAGCCACCCGCACCTATTTACTACTAATAATTTATGTATTGAATATGGTTCACCACAATAAATTGGAAAATTCAGTGCAAAATTGTTATTGACCAGATAGATGCAAAAGATCAGCAGCTAAGAGATCGGAGACCACAACGGCACATTCATGTCAACGGAGTCTGATATGATGTGTGTATACATAGCCTCAGGGATTTCTTCTTTATTCAGGACACAAATATGTCATGATCTATAGTAATTCCAGCGTACAGAGCTGTCAAATGCCACCAGGATACTGTCCCAAGTCATTTAATTATGAGGGTATTATCATGCTCAAGCTAGATTGACACAAGAGGTCAGAAGAAGGTAATCGATCCTCGACACGACAATGTAATTGTATTAAGTAGGGAGCAAAGCTAAGGTGACCATTCACTGAGCTGTTCTACCACCAGGACTGGGAAATGGGTATTGAAGGGCAACACAGTATACATGGACTCTCAAGAGAACCTAGATGGCAGCGTAATATATTTTGACAATGTTCAAAGTATATATGGCTTGAACACAAAGCAAAGAAGATACCAACAAAGGGAAGAAGATACAACTAAGGGAAGAGAATACCAGCAAAGGGAAGAAGATCCTAAGAAAGGAAAGAAGATGTCGACAAAGGGAAGAAGATGTAGACAAAGGGAAGAAGATGTAGACAAAGGGAAGAAAATGGTGACAAAGGGAAGAAGATGGTGACAAAGGGAAGAAGATGGTGACAAAGGGAAGAAGATGGTGACAAAGGGAAGAAGATGTCAACAAAGGGAAGAAGATACCAGCGAAGGGAAGAAGATGCCAACAAAGGGAAGAAGATGCCAAAAAAGGGAAGAAGATGCCAGCAAAGGGAAGAAGATGCCAGCAAAGGGAAGAAGATGCCAACAAAGGGAAGATGATGCCAGCAAAGGGAAGAAGATGTCGACAAAGGGAAGATGATGCCAGCAAAGGGAAGAAGATGTCGACAAAGGGAAGATGATGCCAGCAAAGGGAAGAAGATGCCAACAAAGGGAAGATGATGCCAGCAAAGGGAAGAAGATGTCGACAAAGGGAAGAAGATGGTGACAAAGGGAAGAAGATGGTGACAAAGGGAAGAAGATGCCAACAAAGGGAAGAAGATGCCAACAAAGGGAAGAAGATGCCAACAAAGGGAAGAAAATGCCAACAAAGGGAAGAAGATGCCAACAAAAGGGAAGAAGATGCGAAGAAAGGGAAGAAAATGCCAACAAAGGGAAGAAGATGCCAACAAAAGGGAAGAAGATGCGAACAAAGGGAAGAAAATGCCAACAAAGGGAAGAAGATGCCAACAAAAGGAAGAAGATGCCAACAAAAGGGAAGAAGATACCAGCAAAGGGAAGAAGATACCAACAAAGGGAAGAAGATGCCAACAAAGGGAAGAAGATACCAGCAAAGGGAAGAAGATGTCAACAAAGATAAGAAAATCCCAAGAAAGGAAAAAAAATGCCAACAAAGGGAATAAGATGCCAAATAAAGAGAAGAAGATGCTGACAAAGGGAAGAAGATGCCGATGAAGGGAAGAAGATACAATAAAGGGAAGAAGATGCTAAAAAAGGGAAGAAGATGCTAAAAAAGGGAAGAAGATACAACAAAGAGAAGAAGATACAACAAAGGGAAGAAGATATCGATAAAGGGAAGAAGATACAACAAAAGGCAAAAATCCCAACAAAGGGAAGAAGATGCCAACAAATATTATTTATTTTTTTTAAAAAATCCAAAAACACAAAAAACATTGAAAAATACAGAGAAAAAAGTCCTGCAAGCAGGAAACCCAAGCACTAGTGAGAACCTAGATTAAATGGGACACCTCTGTAGTACCGATAACCTCCACTACTAATAGCATGGCGAATGTACATGTAAACAATGCAGGAAATAGCTGATCAGTCAGACCCCGCCTATCATAAGAAAAGGCCATCAATTTTTTTAGCTGAATAATCTCTTTAAAGGAAGTCTATCACCCCCTCCAAGCATATTCAGCCGCTACCACTGCATTACAGAGCACATTGCAGTGATTGTACCTATGTTATATAAGGCACTTCTGTACATTTGGAGACAAACAACTTTGAGGTCTTATGCAAATGAGGCAGTTAGTGCACTGGGGGCGGGTCTTCAGCTCCTCTCAAGTTGGATGAGTGATGTCATAGACGTGGGAGGATAAACTCTCACTGCATGGGCTGGCACAGGCAAGAGATGGTAGGGGTCTGAGTGGCAAGAGCAGCGCTACAGGGAGCTGAAGACTCTATAGTTGTTTTTTCTCAAATCTATGAAAGTGACAGAGGTATACCGTATATCCCTGTAATGTGCTCTGTAATATGGTAGTGACAGTTGAATATATTTGGGGGAGATGATAGACTCCCTTTAAAGTGACTGATCGGAGTGATGAAAATGGTGGAAACTTAATTAATGATTTCATTAATTAAACTTAACTAATATAAATTTATTTAAATTATGAAAAAATAATATAAATATTATTAATGAGATTTAATTTTTTTTCCAACCAATCATCAAGCCTGATCACCCCCAACGTATCCGAATTATCCTCCAAACCCAACGACACTATCCCGGCTCTTCAAGGACGTTTGGGTTGGCGATCGCTCTTGAACCCATCCTGACTTGCTATTATCCGGCGACGGCGTGCATGTGAAGCAGCAGCAGTTTAGCCATTGATTTTTAAATAGAGCCTCAATTGAACAACGGGGGGATCGGCCGCCTAATACACTGGCATCTCGGTCTGTTCATAAATCAACTTCACAGCATGTGGCAGAGCAATGGCGGATGTTTCAATGTAGAAATGAAACGTCAGGCACATGTTACTTAAAAATGCATCAGCCACTGACACAAGACAGCAGAGTCCTCTTTTGATCAAACCGAGCTCCTGAATGATTTAATTTGTAGATTTGACAGTAAGTGTAAGCAGTATTGAATTGAACAGGGAAGACAAATAGACAAGGAGAGACCAAGGGGACACAAAATGATGGCTGAATAGAATATATAATGATGGGAGAGGTGAAGTGATATTGTAAACTAAATTATTTGGGGACAGCAACCAGCTTGACTTTATCTAATTATTTATCAGATTTTGTCGCAGAGTAAGGAGCGTGACACAAAACAGAAATCTATATGCTAAAGTCATTTTGCTGTGGAATAACGTTAAGTGGAGATCATAGATTAATGTCTTTGCTATTGCATTGTGTTAGGAGGAGACGCAGCTCACATAAAATCGAGGGAATCCAAGATATATTACACAAAGATGCTGGAAAAATATTACTTTTTTTGTATATTAAGAAGAGATAAATATAGAAATATATAGATGGAGACGAGAAGACTGGTGCCAAGGGAGAGCTACAATGGGGCGGCACGTGACGCAAATCATGTAACATAATGCATAAGGCTGGAAAAAGACACAAGTACAAGTTCAAGCTGTAAACCTACCAAGAGGAAGACAAAAAATCCCCATGTCTGGATTCAAGATGAGATATAGTTGAGCATGGAGATATACAGGAACTGTTAAGGGTTATCTGTATACTGGTTCCATAGGGTAACTATCAGGATTCTCTATCCGGCTGTTGCACCTTTAGGCTAAGGCCCCACAGGCCAAAAAAAGCTCTGCAGGAAAAACTGCGGCAGCAACACATCATGGTCCTTCCCGCAGTGCTTCAGATAGAAAGTTTGCAGTTTGTTTCAATCATACCTATGGGGAAGCCGCTGGCATTTCCATAAGTATAATTGACATCCTGCAATTTCCAAAATCATGCTGGTTTTGAAAATTGTGGCGTGTCCACACCGCAGTTCTTCACCAAGTAGGCATGGGCTTCGCTAGAATACCATCCACTTTGCCCTGACTGTGAAATGCCACAGTTTTTCCCGTCGTAGCATTTACGACCTTTGGGGCCGTAGCCTCAAAGTTACTTGGACAACCTGAGAAGCTTTTGCACTTCCAGAGGCTTCCTGGTTTGGTCCAGTTAGCAGCAGAGGAAGCCTATAAAAGGCCACGCCCACCTGACACATGTGCGGACTATTAGCTCTGTTTGTGACCTACTAGTTGGCCCCTGGTTTAGTATTGCTTCTCCTATACTGACTACTGGCTTGGACTTTTGGCTTGTCTCCTGGACCTCCCGCTTGGGTGACGACTCTGCTACCCTGCTCCCGTTCTGCTTCTGACTTCTGGCGTTCGTCTCTGTCTCCCATTATTGTACCTTGCCTGCTCACTCTATTGCGGACCTGTTTGTCGACTGTTCTCCCCAGTGAGTCGTGTGGAGATCTGTGTTTGACTTCTGCTAGTGGTGCACCAATTTGCAAAACATTCCAGTCAAAGGATTCTGCAAAGTCCAACTCCACCATTAGTAGTTCTGGTGAAGGTGTCTGGGGGCTGGTTTTGACTCCCTGTGGGTGTGGTGGGTTTAGGTAGCATATTCTACTGCTCGCAGTTGTCAGCCCGTTTCTGCTGCTGCTCTCCTAAGGCCAGTTCTTTACCCAGTTATTGTGACCATGCATCTGAAGCATAACAGTAACCTGCAGCACATTTGCCCACAGATGTTTCTGCTGGGCCTGTAGATCCGGCACAGTCATAGGTTGTCGAAGCCTGAGTCCCATTTTGTCCCATAAATGCTCGATTGGTGATGAATCTGGCAGTGTTGCAGTCTGGTGAAGCTATTTCTGGGATCCACTTGCTGTGTGTGGTCGAGCTTTATCCTTCTGAAGAATACCAGTTGGAAGCCTTGCCATGAGAGGCCATAGGAGGTCTTGCACATATAGCTGAGCTGTTAATACCCCTGTATCACCGTATCACTACTAGGGGCACCTGAGTGGGCAAGGACACTTGCTTGTTGCTGGATGAAATAATCCTTTGTACTAGTTGTCTGTTTGAGCTTCCCGGAGCCTGTTTATCGCCTGTGAGTGTCCTTACATAACCGCTGCTCCCAACATGGTACGGTAAAGTTCCTGAAACAAATATAACAAACTAGGATATGGTTGATAACAGAGAACAGTAGAACCAGATGGACTTTGTTAAATTTGGTGGATACAAAATGAAAAAGCAATTCTGTGGCTCCCCTATATGAGGAAATGATGTTCACTGTGTTGTGATTTCTTCAGGGTGCACGGACAACTCCGGACTTGTAGGGAGTAGCAGTATAAGCAGGAACAAAAAGGAAAAAAAAGTTACGCTATAGTCTCGAAACGCATCAGCGTTTGAGGACTAATTATGGTGTTAGTTAATATTTGTTATGTAAGGGTTAAGGGGATATCGTCACTCCATAGGGAGAGACCACCATATAGGTGTGTGGAGTCTTATTAAGCCATGAGCGTTCCACTGTGCAAAGGAACATGGGAAGAATATGCAAATCTGACTTCCATGATATAATTAGGATGCCAGTGCCTCAAGTATGCACACCAATAGAGAGCGCTGACTGAGAATGTGCAAGTCTATCTTCCATGATGTAATTAGGAAGACAGAGTCTCAGTCAAGCAAGCCTATAGAGGGCGCTCCCTTTAACGTCATGCCGACCTTCTTAGAGGCCTTTGTTTACAATGATGTTGGGATTTAACCAGATACAGTCTTCTCAGCCAAGACCAGCTGTTTCAATGTACTTGCATCTCGTCAGCTTGGCGCAGAGAGGACTGATCTGGCAGAGGTGAGAGGCTTAGACAGGGTTAAGGGGATATTGTCACTCCATAGGGAGAGAACCACCATATAGGTGTGTGGAGTCTTATTAAGCCATGAGCGCTCCACCGCAAAGGAACATGGGAAGAATATGCAAATCTGACTTCCATGATGTAATTAGGATGCCAGTGCCTCAAGTATTTGTTATGTAATGAGCTATAAGTATGGAATATGTCTACATAATAAGTGGTAAGGCTGTAAAAAGAAATCTATCCAGTCATTTCAGTCTAATCCAGAGCAAGACAAAAACACCATGAGGAAGGAGCCAATGTTCCTCCTTGGACGGCGTTGCCCACTATGGATTCTTCATCATGGACTACAGTCAGACAGCCCCAATATGTATGAGATCAGGAGGGAAAGGCAGAGTGCCCCGGGGGTCAGGGAGGTTTCGATTATGTGACTCGGGGATCAGAGCTTGGCTGGAACCCAATTTTGCTGGACTCCATGATAAAGAATCTACCGGATACAGCAAGGTAAATTTAATTTCCTGGACAATCCATTTTAAGTATATGGGTATACTATAGAATGACTATACCTATAATTATTATATACATCTATATTATTCTACAAGAATCATCTATACTAGAACTGGTCAAGTCTCCATTACCATTCCATGACTATTAATTATACATGAGCATCTAGGTAGGAAGATTTAGGGTAGACTTATGGTAAACACATTAGTCTTTGAAGTGATTGATACGCTATTTATTTTCCCGTCACAATCTACATCACTCACTGAACGTTGTCTCCAGTTAAAGAGACATGTACGTAACCATATTTACTTTCCCGTGCCAATATCTATCAAATACAATGTCAATTTAAGGTCCATTTTAGTTATGAATATACGAGAAAAAGATGCTTGAATAATAATACAGACTCTGTAACCAAATAAAGAAAAGAAATTTGACAACAGTAACCAGATTTTTCTGTTATGAACTCGGAACAATATGATATGTTCACCCTTAATCCAGGTATGAGATGCGCTGCAAAATAGTCAATAAAAACGGAAAAATTCTGCTTGTATAAATAGTCAATCCCTGGGCGGTAGAAACTCGAAGCTTACACAGATGAAAGATATTGTCCTAACAATGGACTCCTACCTAGGAATCACTGAGCATGGAGTTGCTATGGATAGAGCGGATATGTTTTTTTCTGAATTAGTTTTTGCAACTTGTAGGATATTAGAGAACCTTCCACTGTCATAAAGTCCAGCTCTATGCCGGATGCCTGGTGACACTCCTGGTGTATGTGAGCCATCGTTTCGGTGCGGTTTCTCTGGCCAGCACTTGTCGGTCTCTATCTCCCAGTTTTGGGGGTCTGCCGACAATCACCGTTCACCTTCCACTTTGTAATCACATAGGCCACTGTCGAATTTGGGTAATTCAGTTCACTTGCTATGTCCCTGAAGGATCGACCATTTCTATGATACCTGACAATTACCCCTTTCTCAAAATCGGACAATGCTGCACTTCATGGCATCTGGCATGCGACTAATTCCAATGCTTTTTCCTATGTAATGGCGGAAGGCGTGATGTACATGACATCGACAGATACTGTATCTTCATTTGCATGGGTGTCCAAATACTTATTGGTAGACAGTGTATATAAAGCCAGGGGAAGTCAACTTGTTTCTTTTTTCCGTGCATAAGACCATAAAGCTCCATCACCTGATTCCTTTCTTGACCACTACGGACCAGTTCACATCTTGCATTCGTGTTTCCGTTCAGGAAGTCCACCAACGGAAACCTATACGAATTAAAAACCACTTACCTGGGAAATCCGCGGACCCCGTAGACTATGATGGGGTTCGTGTGCTTTACACACAAGACATGTGGAGAGAAAAATCTTGCAAGTATTATAGTCTATGGGGTCCATGTGGTATCCTTTGATAACCACTTTTTAATGCATATAGGTTTCCATTCGGATGGTCCACAAGCGGAGGAGAAACAAAGTTCCTGCACCTCGAAACAAAATATATATTAGCTCCCCCAATATTATGTTTAATATCTTCCTTTGATGTGTCACATAATCAAGAAGACTCCTGGTCAGGTCTTCTACCCAACTCATGACATCAACTTAGGCATTGCCTTTCTAGTAGTTGGACCCCTTGTAGTGATGACTTTCTGGGCTCTGATAAAATATGTAAATGGATCCCTAAAGATCATATTCCACGTATACAGTAATACTAATGTCTTCTTAAGTGTCAGAGATCCTGTAGGACCACATATGTCACCGGGGCCAGAAGATTCCTTAGAAGTCTCTGCAGTAGGCTACATACACATATTATGGCCTATATGTCCTATATGAATGGTTTGTACAGGAAGTTTAGGATTTATTGGACACGTTTCTTATTATGCTTCCTAAAGTAACAAATACTAATGTTCTGTCTATGGGATTAGATGTAACGTTACACCCCTGTGTGAGGTTTTACTAAACCTGCCTGTCTAACATTAAATGTATTTATTAGCTATCTGTACTGATGGTAATTCAGAAATATTTTTCATGGTGCATTTGGTGTAATTCGCTAACCGGAATTTTCTGAGAGCAGCTGGCTTCTGAATGGAAGGGACTGTTGCCAGATAAATAAGTGAACCCTTTAGCTCTGCATTGATTACTAATACAATGGGATGTGATATCTAAGTAACAGTTCTAGGTAAATACAATGTAACTTAACTAATAACCTACAAACGTTTGTAATGGAAACATCTACAAGACTTGATTTCTGGTGGACAGACACCCGGGACACATGGGGACTCACATCTAGGTAGATAACAATAAGCTCACATTTCATTAAACGAGTTGTCCAAGATAGCTATTTTTAAGGGAAGCTATTTTTAAGGGAAGGTTAAAAAACCAAAACATACCTGAACCTGGTGCTCAGGTGTCTCCCACCATGGTCCAGTCCTGCCATCCCGGTACCTTGTTTTGGCAGAAGTTCCCACCGCACATGACCACTGTGGCCAATCAGTGGCCTCAGTAAAGGGACCAAGATGTCACTCACAAAAGTCACCTGTCCTGTGTCCTTTCTTTAGGCCGCTGGTTGGCCTCAGCAGTCATGTGCGGCGGGGACTTCTGCCAAAACAAGACCCTGCAGCTGGACCGAACCACGGTGGGAGACACTGGAGCACTGCGGATGGATGAGTATGGGTTTTTGTTCTTTTTTCCATCCACGGCCTCATATAAATAAAACCGTTATCCTGGACAACCCCTTTAAGGCTTTATGCACATCTTCACGGGGATGTCTGATAGTCTGTTCTGATCAATCTAGAACACAATGGATTGGAAGCCCTCGTAGAGGTAAATGCATAATGGAGTACACTCAGATGACACTCAGATATCACTCCGAGTGTTACCCAACTGCATTCCACTGCAAAATCAGGCCCAATTCGGATGCACACTTGGTCGCCTGCAGGGTGTCCAAGGCTGAAGCCCCACGTTGCGGAACTGCAACTTTTTTTGTTGCAGATTTTGCTGCGATTTTGGTAACTAAACCCAGGAGTGAATTGAGCAGAAGGTAGAAGTATAAGACCTTCCTATATATTTCCTATCCCTTCTGTAGCCTTTATTAAGTTTGGCTCAAAAAAAGCAGCAAAATCTGCAACAAAAGAAGCCGCATTTCCACAACGTGGGGCCTCAGCCTTCTAGTCAATGCACAAATTCAGGTAATTCCAAATAGTTCACTTACTTTTTCTTGCAACTGTACATGCAACTAAACAGCTCTCAATACGTCTTAAAACATTTCCTCAACTCCAGTAACTTTGTTTATGTGTTTACAACTGATCGAAATGCTTGGAAATAGCAAGAAGCCATCCTGACCTAATCCTTCCCGAGGAGCTTGAGTCCTCTGAATGGCATGTAAATGTACTCTGACTGTCCTACATTAGTCTTCTATACCCGGCGCTTACTAAGTCTCATCAATCAACTGCCTTGTCTAATGAAGGCCTTGGACCTGAGGATGAAGGGAAAGTGGACAGCCATTTGAACCTTACTTGAAAGTTGAGAAGTGAGGCTAAACAGATATTTGAGGAGGACATTGGGACATCAGATGAATGAGCAGAACATAACCTTGCTGGGATGCATGCTCTGGTTCAAGCATTGGGAATTACAGGATGAAATATCTCTAACTAACAATTCATCTGTAACTGGAAAGAGAAGGAGCTGCTGACATTTAGCTGTGATGGGCATTCTGGATGGCTGTCTCGCAAATGCTTAAATGAACAAGACATGTGGATGAAAGTGATTAATCACCCTCCTACGTCTCCAGCTATATCTCCTGAATATACAGCTTGGTCGTTTCCATATTACCTCGATACTGATTAAAGCTACCTGATATTCCCATGGGAATTTTTTTTTTCTTCTTCTTTGATTTTCAAAATATTCTATTTTTAACGGAGGCCAAAGATCACGTAACGCTTGACATTCTTCTCGAGAGCTTCGGTGACGTTCTCCACCAGGTGACATGTTAATAGAAGGCATTTAGTGACTTGTCGTAGACTTTTTCACCTTTGTGATTGGAGCATAATTCAACTTAAGTCAAAGTTTTGTTATTATGTTGACCAGATACATTACTTTAAGCCTTGTAGGGATTGATGACCGCATGTGGTCTTCACTGTATGTTTAGGCTCCACCGCTCCTTCATGTAGACTTAAAATGTTTGACATTCCCAGCATGGAAAATAGTTTCGGATTGAAAAAGCAACCATCTGCATCTCACTTTCAGTTCTAAAAATTTTTGTAAATTCAAGGAGCCTCTAACTAGAGATGGGTGAATCAGTGGAGATTCGTCTTGGCAAACTAAAATGGTCACCACATTATACACTTGGGTCTCTTCAGCACACCCAGTGTCATGATGTTCAGGGTGCCCATGTGATCACCGGTGACCCAATCACAGGCCTCAGCAGTGACCCCGGTTCCAAGACATCACCACAAAGTGGTGGACATCACAAGGATAATGCTGAATGCTATGGGGAGGCCCAAAGATGAAAAGGAACATGAGTATGAAAGTTTTTTCTTATTTTTTATAACTCCCCTAACTCCCTCCACCTATTATACTTTGGGGTCTGAAGAGACCTCACAGTATAATAATGTCACTTTCACTTTGACATAACTTTTGCTGTGTTAGCCTTAGACAGCTAGGAATTGAATAGATAGGTTCCTAGGAGCCCGGACAGTGTTATATACTATGTATTATAGATAGGATCCTAGGAACCCTGACAGTGTCATACACTATGTATTATAGATAGGTTCCTAGGAGCTCTGACAGTGTTATACACTATGTTTTATAGATAGGATCCTAGGAACCCTGACAGTGTCATACACTATTTTTATAGATAGGTTCCTAGGAGCCCTGACAGTGTTATACACTATGTTTTATAGATAGGTTCCTAGGAGCCCTGACAGTGTTCTACACTATGTTTTATAGATAGGATCCTAGGAGCCCTGACAATGTTATACACTATGTTTTATAGATAGGATCCTAGGAGCCCTGACAGTGTTATACACTACGTATTATAGATAGGTTCCTAGGAGCCTTGACAGTGTCCTACACTATGTTTTATAGATAGGATCCTAGGAGCCCTGACAGTGTTATACAATATGTTTTATATATAGGTTCCTAGGAGCCCTGACAGTGTCCTACACTATGTTTTATAGATAGGTTCCTAGGAGCCCTGACAGTGTCCTACACTATGTTTTATAGATAGGTTCCTAGGAGCCCTGACAGTGTTATACACTATGTTTTATAGATAGGTTCCTAGGAGCCCTGACAGCGATCTACTCTATGTTTTATAGATGGGTTCCTAGGAGCCCTGACAGTGTTATACACTATGTTTTATAGATAGGCTCCTAGGAGCCCTGACAGTGTTATACAATATGTTTTATAGATAGGTTCCTAGGAGCCCTGACAGTGTCATACACTATGTTTTATGGATAGGTTCCTAGGAGCCTTAAGAGTATTCTTCACTATGATTTAAGCCAATTTAAGGTGTGATTCGTATCAAACTTGTTCACCCTTAAATGAATCGGGGACCTGAATTGGCTAAACCCGAAACAAATTGAATCCTAAGGAGGTCGCCCATCACTATCTCTAGCTTGATGGCCAATATAAAATATCAGTGTAAAAAATGGTTGCATAATGTTACTCTTTTGCTTATTTGTTTCTTTGTGATATTAAGTTATTTATTTTTGGAGTAAAAATCTTCTCTAGAATTGTAGAATAGCTCAAGATGACACGGGAATAACTATGGGAGGTTATAGTCACTTCCAAACCTGGAGCCTAAGGGGGCTCATATCGCCTATTCGGCAAACATTACCATCATAGACACATAACAGTTGGGGGACTTTGTTAACAGATTTTGCATTGGGGCCCAGGAGCTTCAAGTTACACCTCTGTCTCATATGCATATGAAAAGCTATAATCTGAACTAATGTCCACCACCAACCCAACTATATATCTGATCAAAGTAACTACAGATCTGATCAAAGCAAGCTCCAAAGAAGTCACTCACGTAGCCTCAAAGTGCGGCTAATGTATTTAATGACCATGATAATCTCATAAATGATCACAACTTGCTCAGCACCACAAGTCACCCGACACCAGGACCTCCAGTATGACCCTCTACATCCTTACACAATATTCCAGTAACTAATATTATATCTGATAATAGAAACGTCCGGTGGTAAATTTCCATCCTTCCGTTGACCATAAAAAGTCTTTGATGTTCTCTTGAAGGCCTTGCTCTATTCCAGATGACTTCATCGGTGGTAATATTTTATCATTAGTTGTTTGTTATGGAGATGGAAGATAATCTCTTTTCGCCTTCGCTAAATTGAGAGATACATTACACACTGAGTTAAATAATTTCAAGCCTGTTAATCCAAACAGCAGGTATCCAACAATTATTTTTGTGTGACCTATTATAATTAGAGGCGATGAATACAAATAAACACAATTATGGCGGCGTTTCTCACCGGATTGACTCACCAGGGTCGACAATTTATGTGATAGATAAAAGAGAGAAAAAAAATTATATCGGATATATGACTGCGATAATAGTGTCGCTATTGATATAGCGCTGACCGGCTCCATAGCGCTGTACGCTTACAGCTTGTATTGGTCCCTAGGGTTGCATTAATAGGAAAGCGAATAATCAGCACGGTTATGGAGTGGGAGGAAGATAGAAGTAAGGGAAAGTTTTCGCAAGTTCAGGGAACGCATACAAACTCCATTTAGATTTTATTAGTTGGATTTCAGTGGCTTCAGACTAACCCTACCAGGGGTGGACCTGCATTTTTCGCCGCCCGAGGCAGATGACAGAAAGCCGCCCCCCCTGGTAGGAGGGGCGGGCGGAGTGAAGAGGGTGGGGTGAAGGGGTCGTGGCTTAGCGGCGTTAGCAGGCAGAGAGCAGGCAGGGAGAGGACCTGCTCTCTGCCTGAGCGTGAGGGGAGGCTGCTGGAGCATCACTGTTCCAGCGGCCTCCCCAATCCACCGCTCGGTGCTAAGCCAGTCCAGGACAGCTTGTCCTGGACTGGCTTAGATAAGCAAAAATGCCGCCCTCCCCGGGGCCCTGGCATAGCGCCGCCTGAAGCGGTCGCTTCAGGTCGCCTCAGGGGACGTGCGGCACAGACCCCTACTATGAAATTAATCTAATGTTATATTAGGATATTATTGACTGCACCATAATGAGGTGATGAAATCGACGTGACCCATGTGATAACTGAGGACCAATCAGAGGTCTCAGCAGTGATCCCAGGGCATGTGATGTCACCCAGGAGGCTGGAAGGGGCCAGAAGAGGACCTGAAGCAGCGCCGGATGCCACAAGGATGACCAGGAGAGGTGGGGCAAGGTGACAATACCTGTTTATTATATTTCTGCACCTCCCCTGATCCTACGCTTAGACTCTTGGGTCTGAAGATACTCCAGAGTATAATAATTTCACTTATAATTCATCACAAATTTATTTGACCTTAAACAAATGTCTGGGCCAAACCGTCGGAAACCTCAAATAACATTGTCCTGTTTAGTTAGTGCTCGGACGAGCAGGTTTTTGTTTGATTTTTTTTTTTGTAATGTTGACCATCAGGGAACTACATGATAGTTAAAGAATGGTGATAAAACTGTAAAGGTTGTCTTGCACCTTCAATAACAACAACTATTACCCCATACACATGCATACTCAGTGTGTGTGTGATCTCATGAGAAGGGGGAGTGAGCTGCTGCCGAACACCTCTGATGACAATGCATCTCCCCTAAGAACATAAAGATTGTGTGTCAAATTCTGGATACCTGACCCTTCTTTCCTCTGACATCATCTGTTGGAGGAAAGTCAGGACACCCCCAAGCACATCAGATGTTGATGGACACCTTAGATTATTTCTAATCTTTCTAGCAATTTATAACAAGGGCCACATAATTCCTTATTGCGTACCATCACAACTGCAAAACCACACCAGGCAGAATGCTCCATTACCCTCCTGTCCTCCATCTTGCCTTAAGTCTTTCTTATATGACCCGTGTTCCAGTATTTTTTTTTCAGTCCTATGGTCATCCAACATGTCCGAGGTTTCCTGGCAGATGAGACAGATTTCAGTCAGATCAATAAACCATTTAAACACTAATTTACATTGATTTTAGTCTGATTGGTTAAAAATTGGTCAGAGATCTGTGTATAAAGATCGCCTTAAGCTGCAATTCACCTGGGACTAAGATCAGTCCCCGTGCTATTGATCAATCACATGTTTGATCGTCCTTACGCATGGTCCTCCCATCAATATTCCAGACTCTAAAGATAACCCCAGTCTACATGGCCCCATCTTGGTGGGTTGTTCTCCAGCATAAATCTTTACACAATTACAGTGAAACATTTTGTAATTATGAAGCATTTTGCAGATTTTCAAAGATTTTTTCTAACCATCGGTTACCAATGGATATGACCGTGAATGCAGGAACTTTCTATAGTCTGGGACTTGTCCATGATTTCCTTATTGGGTCCGGGTTATCTTCTCATGCATGTAGTGTGAGAATCCAGACACAATAAAGGAGACCAAAGCTGAGTTCCTGACAAGTCCAAGACCATAGAAAGTTCTTGCATTACTGGCCATATCCATTGGCAACCTTTCAAAACAACAGATATCACCACTATGATGAACAGTGAAAACCATTAAAACTCTACAAAAATTTTACTTATATTTGCAAATTTTTTAAATAAATTTTTAAATGGGGAAAACCAGCACTGGGTCCTAATGCAAAACCAGCCCACTATGTGCCTTTTATAATATGAATAATTGTCTTATGGGCCCCCCTATGGCACTAGGGCCTGGATAAAATCGCCCTATAGCCATTCCTCTATATACATCCTGTTACAATCTTACGAGCAGGACGATATTGTATCTAATCGTGACTTACGTTACGTTTTGTAGCACTCTAATGTGTTCTATAAATTATTATAGACTGAATCCAAGGGTACAAAACACTCTGTATGTACCAATGCAGTATTATTGGCCAGTATATTCCATTACATAGCAGTATACATTCTGCTAAGCGAAGGTTATGGAGCCCAGTACTGACCCAATATGGCCTCTGCTATCGGAAAGCCACCAGATAGTTCAGCAGCACCCATATAAATAAAAGCAATGCTTCTATAAATCAGGATTCCTAGTGAAGTGCTATACATTGGTTTAGTTTCCCTGCCGCACCATAACACTAGCTGGTGATCTGCTTCACTGCACCCAATGCCGAGTTTGTGTAAATTTAAATGCCTGTGAAGTCTACAGAGAGTAAAGAAGTAATTTCATTGCCCTCTAGAGCATTTCCAGAAAGGGGGCATTTATCAATGTCTAGTATCTGCACAACAAGACCCAAGAACGCTATCTGTCAAGTAGTCTGATAAGAAACATTGAGGATTCTTGGTTCTACCTCTAGAACGGAGCGCATTCATATGGGATCTGCAGGTTCTATTATATCTATCGGTCCTAAGAGTTAATCTCACAAGACCTATACTCAACACATGGGAAATATCAAGCTTTGCATCCTGGACTTTTCATTCATTTGCACTCTTATGTTTTATAAATCTTCCATTTGGGATTTGTTTAATAGAAATGGTGATAATTGATGTTCCCCATAGTCATGGATGTGACTAATAGTAGGCACAATGTCCCAGGTAGGAGGAAACCCACGCAAACACAGAGAACATAGAAACTCCTTGCAGATGTTGTCCTTGGCTGGATTCAAACCCAGAACTCCAGTGCCGAAAACCTACACTGCGCCACCATGCTCAACTGATATGGAGCTCAACTACTAAGGGGACCCATCTCCATGCAGCAGTCAGCACCGTTAGCTATGCCTGAGGATGATGGAAGGCGTGTTAGTTTTTGTGTAACAAGAATATATGCATATAAGTAGTTACATAAATTAAGGCTAGGTCTCTTTTTCTGTCTTGTCTTGGGGTAACTCAAATCATAGTGTGTACTGATCTCCCCAAGATTTGAAGGCAATTCAGTAATAGTGGTGGTGCTAGCGATCCCATTAGCCATCTTTACAGATTGGGCACCTATTACGGTTATATATTGTGAGAAGGTGACAGGCAGAGTGCTTGAGTCACAGTATACCTCCCTTAGGTTTCTGAGTTACGTGTGGTCCAGGGTGGGTCTTGAGTAGGCTTTAGCCCCAGATGTGTGTCCTGGGCTTGTTACTGGGCCGTAAAAGGCTGCAGAGCCTGCACTTCAGGGCAGATCCTGGGAGTGAGAGGAAGTGCCTGGGACTGTCCAGGAAAACTGATTGTACAGCCAAACCTAACTGTGGTATTCATTTGTTCGTGTGGCTGGTAGTAAGCTACATGTATAGCTAACTTTGTCCTGTTTAGTTAGTGCTCGAACAGGTTTTTGTTTGATGTTTTTTGTACCTGAAGTGAAGGTTTGTTTATTTAGACATTTTTCAAATAAACCTGTTTGCACCAGATATTGTGTGCCTGTCTCTGGCTGGTTGGGTCCGCGCCATTGCTGCTACCGAGCTACCTTCCCCTAATCTTACCAAGGCCCCAAGTGATCTCTGTACTCTCATAATGATTATTTATAACAGGTGTGTGATTTTTGCTTGTCACTGCTAGAACCTCTTGAAAACCTAAAGTCAGCGGTCTGATGTTACCATAGGGCCCAATAGGAAAACTTGTACTGGAGTCCCACTCTATCATGACCATCTTAAGCAGCAAGTTCAGAGCTCGAAAACACAATTATTTTATTCTCCATTACACATAGGGATAATACACACAGTGATGTCACAGTACAGAGATAATACACACAGTGATGTCACAGTACAGAGATAATACACAGTGATGTCACAGTACAGGGATAATACACACAGTGATGTCACAGTACAGGGATAATACACACAGTGATGTCACAGTACAGGGATAATACACACAGTGATGTCACAGTACAGAGATAATACACATAGTGATGTCACAGTACAGGGATAATACACACAGTGATGTCACAGTACAGAGATAATACACACAGTGATGTCACAGTACAGGGATAATACACACAGTGGTGTCACAGTACAGGATAATACACACAGTGACGTCACAGTACAGGATAATACACACAGTGATGTCACAGTACAGGATAATACACACAGTGATGTCACAGTACAGGATAATACACACAGTGATGTCACAGTACAGGGATAATACACACAGTGATGTCACAGTACAGGGATAATACACACAGTGATATCACAGTACAAGATAATACACACAGTGATGTCACAGTACAGAGATAATACACACGGTGATGTCACAGTACAGAGATAATACACACAGTGATGTCACAGTACAGGGGTAATACGCACAGTGATGTCACAGTACAGGGATAATACACACAGTGATGTCACAGTACAGGGATAATACACACAGTGATGTCACAGTACAGGGATAATACACACAGTCATGTCACAGTACAGGGATAATACACACAGTGATGTCACAGTACAGGGATAATACACACAGTCATGTCACAGTACAGGGATAATACACACAGTGATGTCACAGTACAGGGATAATACACACAGTGATGTCACAGTACAGGGATAATACACACAGTCATGTCACAGTACAGGGATAATACACACAGTGATGTCACAGTACAGGGATAATACACACAGTGATGTCACAGTACAGGGATAATACACAGTGATGTCACAGTACAGAGATAATACACACAGTGATGTCACAGTACAGGGATAATTCCTACTAAGATATTATAGTACAGGAATATTCCACGCACAAAAATCACTGTGCACACTGTAACAACATATGAGAAAAGTAATGGCTGATCAGTGGGGGTCCAGCTGCTGAGACTCCCTCGATCTCCCAAGTTCCCCCGCACTAGACTCTCCCTGTTGTTACACTATTCATAGGACTGCATTCGAGCTCTATCCACAGAGATCATCATTCTAACAAGTTGGTGGGGACTGAGCAGTTGGAGCCTCATCCATCACCAAATGATAGCATTCCCAAGCTTTATTAACCCTTGTGATGAACACACACATGATGTCACATTGTCCAGTATTTCTGTTCATCCATTTCCAAAACTTTTTTTTTATTTTTATTAAATATATCCCTTTGGAAGTGCAATTATTAATAAAACATAATAAAATAGACCCAAATCCATGAAACCTAATTGCAATGGGTTATCTACAGTCCAGTATTCTGGATTTTCCATTTCAAGGATCCCTGATGAACTTTTTGACGGTCTAATCCAGCACTGGCCTGGGACAGTATAAGAAAACAAGACCGCTGGCACCAATACCACCCTCTAACCTTTACCCTCCCTAGCAAGGGTCATGCCCTGCCTGGTAGAAGAGTGATAGCCAGTGCGGACCCTATACGCAGGAAGTATTCCCTAGGTGATGGATTTAGTGGACATAACAACCATGAAGAACTCACAGACAAGCAGACCTTTCACTTTTCATGGAGATAATATTTCATGATATTTTTAAAAGGGAATATAATTAGTAATTTGCGATTAACTATTTTACATGGGTATTTGGTTTCCATGTTCAGTAAATAATGCTGCCTGGAGCCATTTATAAAATGACTTAGTGGAAAGAAAATAATTACTCTTTGTAACTAATGACTGTGCCAAAAGTTTAAAACCAGCCGCGCACTAATGCTGAACAAGATCATTAAATGTGAAGTTACATCAATAGTATCACGTAATGACAGAGCGGCGGTGGAAGCGAGGAGAACATGCTCCCGCCAAAGTTTAGATCTGAAATAAATTATTCGTCTCTCCCCATGCACAGCCATATTAATACACACATATAGAAGTCCTAGGTGCGTCATCTATAAGGAGGCAATGTCTGGATGTACCTATGTACTTAGATTGTAGATTTAAAGAGGACCATTCGTGTCCTCGGGGCACATGCAGTTTTATAGACCGCTAGAAAGCTGACAGTGCGCTGAATTCAGTTTTCCCGTTATGTGTGCCGGGGCTGGAGATATTGGTGCATGTACCGAGAACTCTTCACTGTCAGAAGGGAGTTTCTGACAGTGTAACTGGGAACGCTCCTCCTGACAGTCTGTCCGTACCTCTTTACTGTGAGGGGGTGTTCCTTACCACCCAGCCATGATGATGAGCAGTGAGGAACGCCCGCCCTCCTCCTGGCAGTACTCGTCCATAGACTAATACTGAGACAATTGATGTCCTTCAATCTGGGTGGTGACATGTTGGAGTTATTTGCTGAGATGATAGTTGCCAGTGCCATGCAAGGACTGCTAATGTAACTAGAATAAATAAGCTTAATAGGAAGATGGGAGCTTGTAGTAGAGTAGAGGATGTTATTAAGTTATTGTCAATTGTGCAAAATCCTGCATATTCTATTATCATATCCTATTCTATTTTATTCTACAGTATTCTATTCTATTCTACCATATTCTATTCTATTCTATTCTATTCTACAGTATTCTATTCCATTCTCATATTCAATTCCACAGTATTCTTCTATTCTATTCTATTCTACAGTATTCTATTCCATTCTCATATTCGATTCCACAGTATTCTTCTATTCTATTCTATTCTATTCTATTCTATTCTATTCTATTCTACAGTATTCTATTCTATACTATCATATTCTATTCTGTTGTATTCTATTATCATATATCCTATCCTATTCTATTCTACAGTATTCTATTCTATCATATTCTATTCTGTTCTATTATCATATTATATTCTATTATCATAATCTATTCTATCATATTCTATTCTATTCTATTCTATTCTAGAGTATTCTATTCTATTCTATTCTAGAGTATTCTATTCCATTCTTATATTCTATTCTATTCTAGAGTATTCTATTCCATTCTCATATTCTATTCTACAGTATTCTTTTATTCTATTCTATTCTACAGTATTTTATTCTATACTATCATATTCTATTCTGTTCTATTATATTATCATATATCCTATTCTATTCTATTCTATTCTCATAATCTATTCTATTTTATTAAATTCTATTTTATTCCATCCTATTCTATTCTAATTATTCTATTCTATTCAGTTCATCCAACCTTGGCCTATGAACAGAAAGGGAATAGTTTTAACCAGAGGACTGAACTGTGCTTCTCCTTTCTACCAGGTCCTCTTTTATTTCCTCAGTTATGTTTCTGCAATGTAAATTCTGCTAGATTAAAAAAAACAAAAAAACAAAGTTTTCCTTGCGTAGCCTGTTACTACTCAAGCCGGACATAGGATCAAGCTATACACATCTTTTGCTCAATCTACTGTCATGCCTATGCCGTTCTGTATTGTATCCACACCACACAAACCTCAATGTTCCTGCACCGGCTGTTTTCACACGTCTGGCCAATCCCAACCTTTTTCTAGATTTATCCCATAAATATCTTTACAAATTGCAAATAATAAAATACAAGGCTCATAATTAATATTCAGCTCTAAAAACCTAAATGATTTCCCCGCGCGGAGAATGATTGATGCCGCGCCGCTCCCCACGCTCTTTCCCAGGTTCACAATGACTTTTGGTTCCATAAAAATATTGTTTTAGTTCCCGTTGTTATGTATTGTTTAAAATTCAGAGATTATGAGGTCAAACTCTCTGAGCCAATATTTTTGTAATGAAAAATGTAGCTGGGCACGACTCAGTAATTTAATCTATAAGTAAAGCGCTCCACACCACACTGACTTCACAGACAGATCTTCAATAAATCTTGTTTTCAGAAAAATGATATGAGGCTGATTCTTTAGGTTTGCTGCAGCAATGGACATTTCCGCACCCCATAGATAGCTACAGTTATTAGCCTACTGAACAAGGATTATCAATGGGATATTCCATGTTGGAGGAAATGTAATGGATACTTCATGTGTAGCAGATATGTCACGAAAGTAACATTAAGAGGGCAGAGCTAGAGCTAAGATTTCTTTACCTAGGGCAAAGGTTCTGTCCGTTGCCCTTATTCTCCATCTAAATACATAAAAGTGACTCGTTGGCATCTCCTTTCCCTGATAACCAACACCCAGTCTCCCTAACCGTGCCCCTAAAGTGGAAATTTTGATTGACCCGCTCAATACACTTTACAAATAAATTGGTATGGTCCATATGTTTCACAACTAGGTTCACAGCTGTGTTTGGGTTTCCGTTTTTCAGGTCTGCTTGGAAACTTTGTCCTTTTTTGTCCATTGTCTATGAGGAACTATGAAGTCTATAAAGGATTCGTGACAATAGTTCCGAGGTGGATGGCAAATGACCGATTTAGGCTGGTTGTCCATGACCGTGGCTGAACAGCTGGCTGTGAATTAAAGGGATGGGCCACGCACGGGGGACACATGGATGTTCCTGTGTGCTGCCCGTGAACCCGCCGTGCTTTTGTGGCCCCTTTCATTAAATGAATAGGAGTCAGGGAAGCAGGGCCGCAAAATAGGACAGGAATAGGATCCGTTCTACATTTTATGGCCTTCACACATGATCGTGTAATTCAGTTATGTGTACGAGCCCATAGAAATGAATGGATGTGGGAAAAACACGGATAACACACTGATCTTGGCTACAGTCATCTGCAGGAGGCTTTATACAGTGTTTGTGTGAATGTAGTCTTAAAGTGATTCTACCATTAAAATCACATTTTTTTTCTTGATCACACATAGAAATAGCCTTATGAAAGGCTATTCTTCTCCTACCTTTAGATGTCTTCTCCGTGCCACCGTTCGGTAGAAATCCCGGTTTTTGTCTGTATGCAAATGAGTTCTCTCACAGCACTGGGGGTGGTTCCCAGTGCTCAAACAGCACTGGGGGCTTCCCCAATGCTGTGAGAGAAATCTCCAGCACCGCCTCCATCTTCTTCAGGAATGGCCTCTCTATGTGTCTTCTTCCGGAGCTGGGTTCAAACTTCTACGCCTCGGGCAGGGCAGACTGCGCATGCCTGCGGCCACAAGAATAATGGCCGGTTACACAGTAAGTAAGCGGCTATTTTCTTGTGGCCTGTGGGACACCCGCAGTGCTGTTTGAGTGCTGAAGCCTGCCCCCAGTGCTGCGAGAGAACTCATTTGCATACAGATGAAAACTGGGATTTCTACCGAACAGCGGCGCGGAGAAGACATCTAAAGGTAGGAAAAGAATAGCCTTTCTCAAGGCTATTCCTATGTGTTATCGAGAAAAAATGTGATTTTAATAGTAGAATCCCTTTAATGTCTAGGCCCATTTAACTCTCCATCCTCCCAAGATTAACTCTATAATATAATAATAGTACATCTACTTGTAATGCAGCGGCTGTCATCCACTTTTTATAATCTCTAGATCTTTGGGACCAGTGTAGGATTGAGTTTTCTTGGGTCCACCACATAAAATGATTCTGGGGTCCCACCCTCCAACAAGTTCTAGGAAAAGTCTTTAGTATTCTTCTTGTCGGACCATTATTGTGTTGAAGCCTGGGCCCTCCGAACGGTTGACTGGTACTCAGTTGGTCCAGTATGACACTGGGACCACGTATAAAGTAACTGGAATCTGACCAAGTCCTATATAATATAGTCCCTACATATTCTGGTGGACATGTCGTATATTTGGCCTCTGGACCATCATACATTTTCTTGACGACCAGTGGTATTTCTCATCTCTTTCAATGAAAATGTTCTCTCCTTACAATCTGGGTCTACTGAGTCTGAAAGACGCCTTTAGTTTTCTATCAAACTGTGGTGCTTGCAGGGTCATTAAATGCAAGTAAATCCAAAAAATGTATGCCTTTAGCTTGAATAATCAAGACTAAGCCGCGTATCTTGTGGATGTGTGCATGGTTCACAAGCTGCCGCAAATAATTTCCCTTTGAGGAACAGACAAACTGTGTGAACTTAAATCAGCTAAATGGGGATCTTGTTAATTTCAGCTAAATCAAAACTTGTTAGCGCATCTCTGTTCTTCTTCTAAGGCGATAATTCCCTTCTGATTGTGAACGACTTTGCTCATCTTTCTAATTTCGACCTGTTGATTTTAAGATGAGCTGCTTCTATAATAAGTAGCTGCTGTAATATCAGATTTACATCTGAGACCTTCTCCATGTCACATTAAGTGACACTGGAGCATCTGTACCTCCAGACAGATTAGACTTGATATTTTGTTCCATAGCTGCCCGTGGGCAGTGCCAGTGAGGAAGAAGATATCTGGAAGCAATTCAAGACCTGAAACGTAGGTGACATTTTTTACATAGTTCTAGTGACCTTAAATAGAGACTAATACATCAGATCACTTGCTCCTCCAAAACCAACAAATCCAATATATCAACAGCAAAGTGGGCCGTAGACATGTAAAACTTAATGTAGCCTATAGGCTTATCAACCCGCACCATAAAATGTCTTATAGGACATCACATCACTCTCTAAACTGAAAACCCTACATGCATAGTTGGCATTAAAAATAGGGTACATGTCTATTCTAGGGTCTGGGATTCCAGGGTGTAATAATTTCGGGGTCCAATGTGCCCCAATTTATCTATTAACACCCTCTTTTCTCTACCTTTGACCCTCATCACTCCTACTCTTACAAGGGCAGTACCCCAAAATTGTCCTTTAGGCTAGGTTCCCATGTACGTCAGAGTCTTCGTTGGACTTTTGTCATAAAACAGGAAAAACATCATTATTTAGAAATATTTCGGTTATCATTACCTATCACTTTGCCAAAAATTCTATTCCACGGTTCCTCCGATGTTGGTTGGGGAACTGGTTGAAAACAATATGGCCACCCAACAAAGTTATACTGGAGTGGCAGTTGTACCACTGCAAGGCAAGACAGATTTTCCTTCTGGGGTCTGGGAAAGCTTGGTGAAACACTGACCTGTACTAAGATAAGATAAGATAAGATAATCCTTTAATAGTCCCACATTGGGGAAATTTCAGTATGTTACAGCAGCATAGTAATACAGATACAGGGATAATACACAGTTATATATTACAGACGTAGGTACACATATGCCGAGAAGAGAAGATATACTAGGAGTCCATAGCAGCTAAGGAACGAAAGAGAAAGAAGGAAGACGTCATAATAAGATGTGGACTTTCAAGTTTCCAAAAAAACAATATAATTGAAGCTGGCCATATGCATTAGATATAGTCTTCAAACTATGTATATCAAAAAAGTAAAGCATATAGCTCTTGTAGAGAGGTAGCTCTTGTAGGTCCTTTGGAGAGATGTAGCACTTTCAAGTATAGTCTTACTTATGCTAAGGTCACACTAGTGGAAGGCTCTCCATCATTGGGGTCTGTTGGGGAACCTGAACGACAGAGAGACTGCTACAACAGCAGTTACACACGGATAGTGGCGGACCCCATTGACTATAACTATAGACTGACTACCGAGAAAACAGCTCTCTGGGCAGGACAAATTTTGTCAGTCTTAGCAACTGAGTCTCCAACTGAGACTGCCTCATCCTTGGGGCATCTGGCATCCCTTGTTCTTTTCCTGACCCTGACCCAGGAGCATAATATTTGCAGTTGCAGGGGGTGCAACCACTTCCGGGTCCAAAGGGATAGGAGATCCGCACTCAGCTAGATAAGGCCTGTGCTACACAACGTCATAATAGCAGTCTGGGAAAGCCTGATACCCCCAACCCCTGTCTCCCTTGTTAAAAATAATACCCCTCCGACAGCAAATACCTCTGCGGCCTGTAGGTCATTGTACTGAACTCTTCAGGCTGTAGACTCAAGTGCTGGTCTCGGTGCTGGTGAAGTATTGTCTTTACAAAGGAGAAGGCTGTAGAATGATCTTACTTTCCCCAGTTATTGGAAAATCACTTCAGTGATGGAAGTAGGAGGTGGGCGCCATGATGCCCCATAATATAAAGCCGCACCTGAAGGCACCTAACCTTCTTTGGGGTCCTCATTCTCTACTTATCCTTTGGCTGACAGCTATATCTCCTGACTTCCCCATAAACAAACATACTCAGCCAGAGTATAGTGCCCTTTCATACTAAGGATCAGACATACTGAAATCCTATATGCCCAATATTTTTTACTGACCCTTAATATTCTATGGCCCCATAGAAAATCATGGGTCCATGTAGGTGGCCAAGACTCAGGACAGGTCCTATCTCTGTCCATTTTGTGGCCTGGGCTTACTTCATCATATGATAGAGTTCGTGGAGGGCATGGAAGGAGCACGAATATCATCCACCATTTTCCCATAGACCCATAGATGTCCATGTTCATGCGCATGTAGCTTACAATGGTTGGGTACAGAGAAATCTCCTCTAACATGTATGGGCATCTGAATATTATATTTAACAACACGTCTCCAGACGACTCGAGGAATGACACCTCCATGTTTTTCTTAATTCAAGGAGATAAACTCATTAGTAGGATGGCGTTGTCTATTATTGTTAAAATCCAAGAAGAAGCAAAGGAGACATGACGTCTTACGAGGACCTGTCTGGAATAACACATCCACAGGCTTCTTCCATGGCTTCATTTTTCTAACGGGAATATACTTTAGCCACTAATATCAGGTATAAGTAATTATCAAAGTTATTAGAGCAAGCCAAGTCTTTATTATTTTGTATAATTTACTCTTGTCCCATTGGTACCTCGGCATGTGCAAACAAGAAATCATGTGGAACTAAACCAAATAGGGGATTACAGAGCTTCAAATGGAATGGAAGCGAAGGGCAGCCAAGTAGAGCACACCAAAACTGACAGACTCGGCGAAATGTCTCTCATTAACCCCTTCAGTGCCCCAGCTCCGATACAAGTTACCGTTACCACCCCCCCAATTCTTCTGCCGGCATTGAGTTCTTTTAAATGCTGATGATGGATGAGTATCATCTCCTTGTAAAAAGAAAAAAAAAAAAGCTTAAGAATAAAAAAAAAAGGAGCCGGGGATATATGGACGAAATAAGCAGTGAACTTCATCCATTTGTTATGATTCATTGACAGGAGACAGGGTTTAATCTCATTGTGTGTACCAGCCAACCATTTTATGCATGGGGAAATTAAATCACAATAAGCTACTGGCGAAGATTTCTTCAGGCTTTTCCAAGGACACCTCATTAAAAAAGACAATACGTGCAGTCTCTTGTAAAATATTCTTCTTGCTTCGATGTCGAACCGCTTGGAATTCATTATTCTCCCACTATATCTATAAGACTTCTTATATAGGTTACATATATGATATATATTTGTATATTGTGCCCATTGACCGATAGGACACTGGTGGAGACTGGGTGTTTTGGACAACTTCGTAGACTACAAGTGGCAGATATGGGGTGGATGTAGACATCTACCATTGACTATTTAGTCAGGAAGTCCCTTGTTAGAAACTGTCTATGTTTAGACAGGTACCATCTATGGTACAAAGTGTTTCTATGCTGGGGAATGAAGTCATACACAATTGCTGTACATGTGGGGTGTGTCAGTGTCATGATGCTTGCTAGTGGCGTAACTAAAGTCTTGTGGGCCTCGGTGCAATCTTCTGTCTGAGGCCCCCTACCTCATCTCTACAGCGAATTCCTGATAGTGATGGTTACTGGTGCTAAGGAGTTTAATCCACCTTAGCGTGTTTAGAGTGATCTGTAACTCCTTGATTTATGGGCCAGATGGAAGCTGCAATCTCAATACTGATGCCAGTGCTTGTGGGCCCCCTAGAGCTCCTGGGCCCTAGTGCAACTGCACCCTCTGCACCCCTCAAGTTACGCCCCTGATGTTTGCATCTAACCCTAGGTTCACACCTGCATTAGGCTATCCATTCTTTGGGATCCGAAAAACAGAAACCCAAACCGCTTAAAAAGCAATTATCTGCAGAAATCTGTGGACCCCACAGACTATAATTTGATCCGCCCGGTTTCTACCTGAAAAATGCAAAGTGAAGAGTCCTGTTTGCATTTTTCAAACCTGAAGAGTATATGGGCCCCTTCACACGGCGTAAGCACTCGGCTCATTCTGAGCTGTAAACGCGAGCGCTTCTAAACACTTCCCATTCACTTCAATGGGAGCGCTTGTAAAGCCGGCTTTACGCGCAGGCTGCCCAAACACTTCCCATTCACTTCAATGGGAGCGCTCGTAAACGCCGCTGTTACGAGCGCTCCCATTGAAGTGAATGGGAAGTGTTCGGCAGTCTGCCGTAACGCCGGCGTGTACGGCTGTGATACACACCCGGCGTTACTCCGTGTGAATGCCCCCTAATATTCTGGGCTACAGACACTTATTACCCAAAATCTTTACTACGTGCTATGGTTTTCCAAATGGACTGGATGATTGTTGGATATGTTGTCCATTAGTCGCCAACATAGATATTCATTGTTAAAATGATTTGATACAATGTTGCGTCTGTTGATGGATTGCAACTGGTAATGGAGCTTGTTGCAGCCCTTTAAGGCCCCACTCACATCTGCGTTTGGGTTTCCGTTCAGGAAGTCCACTTTGGGACCCCCGGATGGGAACCTATATACGTTAAAAAGCGGTTAATTGTGAAACCCACAGACCCTATAGACTATAATGGGGCCTGTATGGTTTCCACTCGGTTTCCACACAAAGTGCTGCAGGCTGCACTTTTCTCTCCACATGTTTCGTGTGGAAACCACACGGATCTCATTATAGTCTATGGGGTCCATGGGGTTTCCTTAGGTAACTGCTTTTTTATGCATATAGGCTTCCATTCAGGGGGTTCCCAAGTGGACTCCCTGAACGGAAACCCAAACGCAGAAGTAAATGGGGCCTTACTGTGCTGATTTGTGAAGGTCCCAGGGTCAAGCACTTCATTACACCTTTGATGCTTCTCAATGTCACCAATGTTACCATCCCAGGCAAACCCTTTAAGGCTAAGGCACCATGTTGTGAAAAAGCTGCTTTTTATGTTGCAGATTTTGCAGTGGTGGTTTTTTTGAGCCAAACCTAGTAGTGGCTACAGAAGTAATGGGAGATATCTAGGAAAGACATACAGTACTTCTCCCTTCTGCTTAATCCATTCCTGACTTTGGCTCAAAAATTGCAGCAAAAAAACAAAAAAGCTTTTTTTCAACGAGGGGCCAAATATTTTTATTGGAGGTCTGTCCACAACCTGTTGACTGGTTCCAGTAGAAGGCAGAAGATTTATACATTTGGTTCTGTAATACAGGCTATGACTCAAAGTCAAGATCCCTGCACCATATTGGACTTTTATGTAGTATTGGGGACTGATATAGTTCTAACTCTTAGTATATAGCGTATATATTATGTACTGAAGTCCACTTATGGAGTCAATGCTCTATGCTAAAACTTGGCCTCATCAGGTGTTGACATGACCCGACCTCTTGATCTACTAGTGACTAGAGATGAGCGAACAGTGTTCTATCGAACACATGTTCGATCGGATATCAGGGTGTTCGCCATGTTCGAATCGAATCGAACACCACGTGGTAAAGTGCGCCAAAATTCGATTCCCCTCCCACCTTCCCTGGCGCCTTTTTTGCACCAATAACAGCGCAGGGGAGGTGGGACAGGAACTACGACACTGGGGGCATTGAAAAAAATTGGAAAAAGTCATTGGCTGCCGAAATCAGGTGACCTCCATTTTAGACGAATAGTGGATTTCAAATCCGGGTCATATGAGAATGTGAACTTTGTGACTATGAGACAGGGATAGCTGTACAGGCAGGGATAGCTAGGGATAACCTTTATTTAGGGGGGAATGTTATTAAAAATAACTTTTTGGGGCTCTATCGGGTGTGTAATTGTGATTTTTGTGAGATAAACTTTTTCCCATAGGGATGCATTGGCCAGCGCTGATTGGCCGAATTCCGTACTCTGGCCAATCAGTGCTGGCCAATGCATTCTATTAGCTTGATGAAGCAGAGTGTGCACAAGGGTTCAAGCGCACCCTCGGCTCTGATGTAGCAGAGCCGAGGCTGCACAAGGGTTCAAGCGCACCCTCGGCTCTGATGTAGGAGAGCCGAGGGTGCACTTGAACCCTTGTGCACCCTCAGCTCTGCTACATCAGAGCCGAGGGTGCGCTTGAACCCTTGTGCACACTCTGCTTCATCAAGCTAATAGAATGCATTGGCCAGCGCTGATTGGCCAATGTATTCTATTAGCCTGATGAAGTAGAGCTGAATGTGTGTGCTAAGCACACACATTCAGCTCTACTTCATCGGGCTAATAGAATGCATTGGCCAGCGCTGATTGGCCAGAGTACGGAACTCGACCAATCAGCGCTGGCTCTGCTGGAGGAGGCGGAGTCTAAGATCGCTCCACACCAGTCTCCATTCAGGTCCGACCTTAGACTCCGCCTCCTCCGGCAGAGCCAGCGCTGATTGGCCGAAGGCTGGCCAATGCATTCCTATGCGAATGCAGAGACTTAGCAGTGCTGAGTCAGTTTTGCTCAACTACACATCTGATGCACACTCGGCACTGCTACATCAGATGTAGCAATCTGATGTAGCAGAGCCGAGGGTGCACTAGAACCCCTGTGCAAACTCAGTTCACGCTAATAGAATGCATTGGCCAGCGCTGATTGGCCAATGCATTCTATTAGCCCGATGAAGTAGAGCTGAATGTGTGTGCTAAGCACACACATTCAGCACTGCTTCATCAAGCCAATACAATGCATTAGCCAGTGCTGATTGGCCAGAGTACGGAATTCGGCCAATCAGCGCTGGCTCTGCTGGAGGAGGCGGAGTCTAAGGTCGGACCTGAATGGAGACTGGTGTGGAGCGATCTTAGACTCCGCCTCCTCCAGCAGAGCCAGCGCTGATTGGTCGAGTTCCGTACTCTGGCCAATCAGCGCTGGCCAATGCATTCTATTAGCCCGATGAAGTAGAGCTGAATGTGTGTGCTTAGCACACACATTCAGCTCTACTTCATCAGGCTAATAGAATACATTGGCCAATCAGCGCTGGCCAATGCATTCTATTAGCTTGATGAAGCAGAGTGTGCACAAGGGTTCAAGCGCACCCTCGGCTCTGATGTAGCAGAGCTGAGGGTGCACAAGGGTTCAAGTGCACCCTCGGCTCTCCTACATCAGAGCCGAGGGTGCGCTTGAACCCTTGTGCACACTCTGCTTCATCAAGCTAATAGAATGCATTGGCCAGCACTGATTGGCCAGAGTACGGAATTCGGCCAATCAGCGCTGGCCAATGCATTCTATTAGCCCGATGAAGTAGAGCTGAATGTGTGTGCTAAGCACACACATTCAGCACTGCTTCATCACGCCAATACAATGCATTAGCCAGTGCTGATTGGCCAGAGTACGGAATTCGGCCAATCAGCGCTGGCTCTGCTGGAGGAGGCGGAGTCTAAGATCGCTCCACACCAGTCTCCATTCAGGTCCGACCTTAGACTCCGCCTCCTCCAGCAGAGCCAGCGCTGATTGGTCGAGTTCCGTACTCTGGCCAATCAGCGCTGGCCAATGCATTCTATTAGCCCGATGAAGTAGAGCTGAATGTGTGTGCTTAGCACACACATTCAGCTCTACTTCATCGGGCTAATAGAATGCATTGGCCAGCGCTGATTGGCCGAATTCCGTACTCTGGCCAATCAGCACTGGCTAATGCATTGTATTGGCTTGATGAAGCAGTGCTGAATGTGTGTGCTTAGCACACACATTCAGCTCTACTTCATCGGGCTAATAGAATGCATTGGCCAATCAGCGCTGGCCAATGCATTCTATTAGCGTGAACTGAGTTTGCACAGGGGTTCTAGTGCACCCTCGGCTCTGCTACATCAGATTGCTACATCTGATGTAGCAGTGCCGAGTGTGCATCAGATGTGTAGTTGAGCAAAACTGACTCAGCACTGCTAAGTCTGCATTCGCATAGGAATGCATTGGCCAGCCTTCGGCCAATCAGCGCTGGCTCTGCCGGAGGAGGCGGAGTCTAAGGTCGGACCTGAATGGAGACTGGTGTGGAGCGACCTTAGACTCCGCCTCCTCCAGCAGAGCCAGCGCTGATTGGCCGAATTCCGTACTCTGGCCAATCAGCACTGGCTAATGCATTGTATTGGCTTGATGAAGCAGTGCTGAATGTGTGTGCTTAGCACACACATTCAGCTCTACTTCATCGGGCTAATAGAATGCATTGGCCAGCGCTGATTGGCCGAATTCCGTACTCTGGCCAATCAGCACTGGCTAATGCATTGTATTGGCTTGATGAAGCAGTGCTGAATGTGTGTGCTTAGCACACACATTCAGCTCTACTTCATCGGGCTAATAGAATGCATTGGCCAATCAGCGCTGGCCAATGCATTCTATTAGCGTGAACTGAGTTTGCACAGGGGTTCTAGTGCACCCTCGGCTCTGCTACATCAGATTGCTACATCTGATGTAGCAGTGCCGAGTGTGCATCAGATGTGTAGTTGAGCAAAACTGACTCAGCACTGCTAAGTCTGCATTCGCATAGGAATGCATTGGCCAGCCTTCGGCCAATCAGCGCTGGCTCTGCCGGAGGAGGCGGAGTCTAAGGTCGGACCTGAATGGAGACTGGTGTGGAGCGATCTTAGACTCCGCCTCCTCCAGCAGAGCCAGCGCTGATTGGCCGAATTCCGTACTCTGGCCAATCAGCACTGGCTAATGCATTGTATTGGCTTGATGAAGCAGTGCTGAATGTGTGTGCTTAGCACACACATTCAGCTCTACTTCATCGGGCTAATAGAATGCATTGGCCAATCAGCGCTGGCCAATGCATTCTATTAGCGTGAACTGAGTTTGCACAGGGGTTCTAGTGCACCCTCGGCTCTGCTACATCAGATTGCTACATCTGATGTAGCAGTGCCGAGTGTGCATCAGATGTGTAGTTGAGCAAAACTGACTCAGCACTGCTAAGTCTGCATTCGCATAGGAATGCATTGGCCAGCCTTCGGCCAATCAGCGCTGGCTCTGCCGGAGGAGGCGGAGTCTAAGGTCGGACCTGAATGGAGACTGGTGTGGAGCTATCTTAGACTCCGCCTCCTCCAGCAGAGCCAGCGCTGATTGGTCGAGTTCCGTACTCTGGCCAATCAGCACTGGCCAATGCATTTCTATGGGGAAAAGTTAGCTTGCGAAAATCGCAAACTGACAGGGATTTCCATGAAATAAAGTGACTTTTATGCCCCCAGACATGCTTCCCCTGCTGTCCCAGTGTCATTCCAGGGTGTTGGTATCATTTCCTGGGGTGTCATAGTGGACTTGGTGACCCTCCAGACACGAATTTGGGTTTCCCCCTTAACGAGTTTATGTTCCCCATAGACTATAATGGGGTTCGAAACCCATTCGAACACTCGAACAGTGAGCGGCTGTTCGAATCGAATTTCGAACCTCGAACATTTTAGTGTTCGCTCATCTCTACTAGTGACCTGCCTTCTTGTTACCCCTATTTCTGTTACTGACCTCCTCCCTGGACTAACTATCCCTTCTGACACTAGACATAGTGGACATGTCCTTGTAACTCATCATCTCCGCATCTCATGTTACGTATTGTCTTACACACTTGTGGTGTATAAAGCTACTACAACATCTAAGAATTGTGCAAAGCTCTGATAGATATGACTTCCCATAGAAAGCTCTGCACCCGGGACACTAGTGTGTATGATCTGTCCGTCATGCACTGCGAGCAGAACCCTCAATAACCCAACTGCAATTTGACATAAATCTGTTTTCCAATAAAAATACCCCTTCGGTAAAGAGAACAATAACATGCAGAAAAAAGAATTGGCGTCTATAAAATCTCGGTGCCTACAGCTGCACTGGCATCTGCATAGAGAATTGCCTTCCTTCCTCTGTCACCCTGTCACTCGTCACTGAATGGCCGAGGAACAAAAGTAACCGAATGAAAAATGTCAGAAGTCGGATCTAGTTAGATACAAATCCTAATAAGCTTCTCAGATAGTTTGTAAAGAGATATATGGTCTGTTCTATTACGTGGAATGCATACAAGTCTATGCGCTTACCCTAAAATTCCCTCTGAGGTTGCCCCGCAGGCCAGGACTCCATGATGGATAAGGCTCATTCAGGGTGTATATGCTGTGAGATAGTCCAGGACAATATGCTGTTCCTGTCCATAAAGCCCATAAGTCTGCCCTTTTGGCACCCACCAGGAAGATACACACTTGTATACCTTTTTACTTGCACAGTATGTATTTTTGTAATGTGGGGACCGATGTAAGATGCCTGGCTGCCATTGGCAATTTTGGCAAATTTTATGCCCTCCTTGGTATATATTAGTGTTTCGTGTCCTTTGTGAGGAGGGCAGGTTACATGACGGGGAGGGTGCAGGCAGGCTGCGTGACTGGGTGGATGGTCAGTTGGGTGGATGGCATCCAAACCAGTGTTGCCCGATTTCTTCAGACTTGGGGCATCCCTATAAAATGATAATGGTATATCAGTCTGCACCTGTAGCCGTAGTCCCCCACACAGTATAATGCTCTCCAGTGTCCACACACAGTATAATGCTCTCCAGTGTCCACACACAGTATTACGCTCTCCTGTGGCCCCCACAAGGTATTATGCTCCTAGTGGCCATTACACAGTATAATGCTCCCCAGTGGTCCCACACACAGTATTAAGCTCTCCTGTGGCCCGCACATAGTATAATGCTCCCCAGTGGTCCCACACAGTATAATGCTCTCCAGTTGTCCCACACAGTATAATGCTCTCCAGTGTCCACACACAGTATTACGCTCTCCTGTGGCCCCCACAAGTTATTATGCTGCCAGCGGCCATTACACAGTATAATGCTCCCCTGTGGCATCCACAATGTATTGTGTTCCTCAGTGGCCCCTACACAATATAATTGTGCCCAATGGCCTTCATACATTATAATGGTCCCCAGGGCCCCCTATACAGTATAATGCTTTCTAGGGGTCTCTCACGATATAATGTTCCATGAGACTCTCTGGGGTCCCCCAGTCACTTTATTTATTGCACTGACTTCAGATCCAGCAATGAATAATAATGGTACCTGTGGAGCAGCCTGTTGTTACCTGTCTCACTTCTATCTATATGTAGAGAGAAGTGCAATATCATACGCAATACATAAACACATGCAAAATTTCCAACAATGCTGAATTTATTGTCATCATCTCAAGTTCCATGTATTTTCCCAATAAAACCCTATTGAATCCATATGCAACATTGCTGTTTCCTTTGCACATAAGGATCTGATGCTGAATTGCAGAAATACACTTGATCTATTTGATCTATCACACGTGACTTTCCATAAAATTGTTTATGTCTGCACTACTATTATCCTAAGCTGTGTCCCTATTGTTCCTTTCTGCCCTTCCATGGTCCTGTGGGCGCTCTGGCCTAAACTTACTATGACCGTTGTACTTAGAGGTTAAAAATGCAGCTCAGCTTGGCACATTTTTGGCACACAATGGCACAGCCCCTAGGCCACACTGGCCACTATTTAGACAGAGGTCGGAAAGGAATAGGAATCCAGACGGGGCAGGGGTACTTATTGTAGTCGTACGTTCACCTAAGTATTTATGACATGCCTGATATTGTTCTTCACTCCTGTATAGAACTTTTTAGACTTTCTCATATAGGACATTGACCTTGCGGTTCCTCAGATATGCAATAAATTATATTTACAGGGACTTATCAAGACATATTGACAATGCACATTGACTTCCTGACGTAGCGATGATGGACTGTGATAGATATATTGATTCATTGACATTTTCATGGCCTATTGTGATAGATATAAACTGTGTCCAGAACTGTATTTCCCATATGCATACTACATACATGTCTAGGGGGGCAGAGTGTATAGGGAGATGGCGGTATAGCACAGGACTAGGCTGATCTTATTCATATCCACCTTGTAATATTTTATTTATACTGTGTTGCTAATTCCTGATAATAAAGAATAAGAGGTGCAACAAATTCACTTTTCTGCTGAAGTTTAATTTTAAAGGGGTTGTCCATACTTAATTTTTTATGACCTATCCTCAAGATAGGCCATAAATACCTGAACATTAGGGGACTGGCACCCTGACCGATCAGCTGCACAGAGCTGCTTTTGGCAGGGCTGGAAGCAGAAAGCTCTGTCCACTGTATTTCAACCGGGCACCTTCACTGTACCTTGGCTTGCACTGATTTCAATGGGAGCTGAGCTGCAGTGTCGGCATCCAGCCGCGAAATAGCAGATGGACCTTTCTACTTCCGGCCCTGTGTTGTGTACATGATAGGTGCCGGAAGCAAATCTGTACAGCTGATCGGTCTGGGTACAGGATAAGCCATAAGCAGGGGCGTAACTACCATAGAGGCAGCGGAGGCGGCTGCCACAGGGCCCGGGCCATTAGGGGGCCTGGTGACAGCCGCTACCACTGCAGTGCAGGGGCCACTAATGGACATAATACTGTGTGCAGGGGCCACTAATGGACCTAATACTGTGTGCAGGGCTTACTAAGGGACATAATAGAGTGCGGAGGAGGGGTCGGTCGAGGTCTTCGGCGTCGTTGGGGGGGGGCATGTCAAAAGTTCGCCACGGGGCCCCGCCATTCCTAGTTACGCCATTGGCCATAAGAAAACTAAGCCTGGACATGTGAACTTCTTTTGTCAATGTAGCCCACATGGGGAAAACCATCATCATCTATAGATTTGTATAAATGTACTTGGACAAGAAATACATCCCAATGAATGGGCAGATTGACCACATGCAAAGTATGGCTGCTCCATGTCTATCAGAGAAGGAAGACTTTTTGCATCAGTTCTCATCCTTGGTTGATAGGGGGACTTCAGAGACCTCCCTATGCCTTAAATGGAGCCCCCAGACTCAGGCTACTTCCTTTCAGTATCTATGTATCAGAAATATACACCACATTATAATTGTGACCCCACTCTAATTTCTAGACGGTCACGGCTGTCCAAGGATAGATAGATAGATAGGACAGGACATGAGTATTCGCTCAATGGGAGTTCCAACAACCGTACCCCACCAGCCCTAAAAGGAAGCCGAGCGACAGCATCCTACTATACTGTTTGCGTGATATATTTACAGGAAACTCACATCTATTCAATCCCTATTCCCAACACATCCCATCATTGATGGTCTAGTTTGATAACATACCCACTTGGCTTTGGGTGAAGGCAACCTCATTTGTCTACAGTCGTCGTGTAGGGTATAAGAAAAATGTAGCGAACCATTATTTTAAGGCTCCTTATTCCATTCGAGAAGTAAATATCATATACACAAAGACAGATTACAAAGACTAACAACACAGAAGACGTAGAGAAATTCAAATTAGTGTCTACAGAACGCATGGGGACGTCTCTTTGCATTGTGTGCTGTAGCTTTTGGCTTGTGATGTTCACTGTATCATTGCCTTGTCTGCCGTTTAGCAGTTGGATGATAACAAGCATCTTACATTCACACTGCACATACATCATCCCCGAATCCTGACAGTTGTATTTTGCCCTTCTTGCTATGTTGCGTTTAAAGTTAGGAGTGTGTCCCCAGGTTTGACTGAAGATATATTACTGGTGAGCTCTCATCCTCTAGAGCACCTCAGGAGATAATGCTATGGGGTCATGAAAGGTTTCTGAAGTCTTATTAAATCACCAAAGGGGCTACAGAAAATCTTGCCATCATTGTCATTGTGCATGTTGTGCTGCTGAAGATATTGGGAATGTATAGCCACGAAGGATAAAGATAATGTAGCAAAGCACAAGCGGGAATTGGAGTAGGATTATTGGTGGCGCTTTGTAGATGACAGGGTAAGTGGCTAGTATGTAGTACATCTATGTGTCTCGTGGGCTAGGGGAAGTGGTTTCAAGCAAAGTTAGCCGTACACGAAACCCAAAAACAAGAAAAAGCCCATAAGGTCTGATGAGCCATGAGATAATACAAGTAGGAACTGTATGAAAAGAAGAAAATCAACTGCCATGTCAATGGTACAGGAGCTAAACACAGTCATGCTCGGTTCACATTAACGTTCGGTTCTCCATTATTCAGGTCCACATGGAGACCCAAAAGATGGAGTCCCTGTATACTTAAAAAGTGGTTAACCATAGAAACCCTTGGACCCTATAGATTATAATGGGTTCTGCCAGGTTTCCAGCGATTTCAGTATTAAACCAGTTGTTCCTCTTCTTGACATCTTCCAGTCTCTCACACCTGCACAATAGAGTGCCAGCTACAGCGCAATTTTAGCACTTTGGCTCTATTGCGCAGGTGCCAGCAGATGTCAAGAGGAGAAGGAGCGGCCCCAGTGAGGGAAGTGATCGCCTGTGCCCAGAATATCCAGACAGGAAGACAGGTAAGTATGATGGGGTTGGGGTTGGTTAGCTAGAGAGACAGGGAAGGGGTGTGAGTGAATTAGAGAGGGAGGGAGAGGAGAAGGTAGTGTGAGTCAGCCCTGAGTGAAGTGCAATGCATCATGGTAGTTGTAGGATAAAAGAACAGGAAGCTACACCATGTAAACAAATGCAAAGGATGCCAGAAGCTCCTAGAAAACCCCAAAATCACTCAAAACACTGAAAAGGAGGGGCAACACGGTGGCTTAGTGATTAGCACTACAGCCTTTCTGGAGTCCTGGGTTCGAATCCCGCAAGGAGTTTGTATGTTCTCACTGTGTTTGCATGGATTTCCTTCCATTCTACAAAAGACACACTGATAGGAAAATAAATAAAATAAATGTACATTGTGATCCCTATATGGGGCTCACAATCTACATTTAAAAAAAAACAAAACACTGAAAAGGTATATGGGTGCATTTATTAACCCATTAATATCACTGACTGACCATTTAAAAAAAAAAAAAAAACTAAAAAAATTAGCCCAGAAAACCCTTTTAATAGTCAGAGAGAAAATTTGCAGGATATAGTACTTAAATATAAATAGCAACATGGAAAATTAAAATAAAACAATCAAAAATTCTTAAAAATTGGCATAAAAACATGGCTTAAAAATTAGGCTTTTTTGGTGGCACATTTCCGTTAAGACTACGTTGCTTTAGACATTTTTTTATGTCAATACAAGAAATTATTAGAGAGGTCCATACAAGACTTTTAACAAGATGTAAAGACATCTGTAATAGAGGTAATATAAAACATTTCAAAAACATTGGTCTTGACATGACACATTTATTATATGAAACCCAAAAGTATGATGTAAAAAATATTCTCAAGAACCTGGTCACATACTCATGACCTCATAAACCACAAACATACTGTATGTATGCTCCGACAAAGTGCGTATCTATCAAATGTATTTGTAGGGTCATCGGTGTTCGGATGGTGCTTTAATGGTTAATGGTTTCACTCCATGAAATACGAATAAACCAAGTAACACACGAAAACTCACTGAATGGTTTAGTGTTCGAAACGTATATAAGGTATGTATGTAAGGGAGTTGTTACAGGCAGGGCCATTTTAACATATTGGTAGGCCCAGTGCAAAAGTGTAATAGACGGACCCCCATCATCACCACTTAGACATACCTGACCTGCACTAACTACAATGCCCCTCAGTGTCTCCCACAAAGTATAATGCCCCTCAGTCTCCCCCACATAGAATAATGCCCCTGCAGTGGCCCTCAAACCGTAAAATGCCACTGCAGTGGCATCACACCTTTACCATGTGCCTTTCCATTTGCCCCATACATTATAATGTCCAGCTCTAGGTTGCACCAACAGTTCCCCTACCGGTTGCCCTCCCCTGTTTCATGGTAGACTGACCTACTGTCCCAAGCGTGCCCCCGCTACCATAGAGCCAAGTGCACCATTTTCCCTATGCTTAAAGTGGCCCCCTACTAGGGGACCCTCTTCTACCTTCCACAGTGGAGAATGGCTACTAAGGACATTTCTTCATGTGAACATGAGAGCTGTGCAATGCTATGAGAGGTGTGCAATGCTATGAGAGGTGTGCAATGCTATGAGAGGTGTGCAATGCTATGAGAGGTGTGCAATGCTATGAGAGGTGTGCAATGCTAAGAGAGGTGTGCAATGCTATGAGAGCTGTGCAATGCTATGAGAGCTGTGCAATGCTATGAGAGCTGTGCAATGCTATGAGAGCTGTGCAATGCTATGAGAACTTTTTGTAATGCTATGAGAGCTGTGCACTGCTATGAGAGCTGTGCACTGCTATGAGAGCTGTGCAATGCTATGAGAGCTGTGCAATGCTATGAGAGATTTGTAATGCTATGAGAGCTGTGCAATGCTATGAGAGCTGTGCAATGCTTCATTTCCTCTGTGGAGGACGGTGCAGGGATAGACTAAACACTATCAGAGAGGTACCTCCAATAATTACATATAATTGCTGGGGTCAACATCAGTAGAAAAAGCTTATCATGACTAATTGGGTATATCTCCCTGCAAATGACTACCCCTGTTTTTAGCCCAGTTGGAATTTTTTCTCTAGCCTCCATCTTTTCTCCTCTTTACTGTCAGATGGGTTGTCCTGAACGGTCTGCTCGAGCTGAAACCACCCACCTGACAGTAGACAGCCTAATCCGCATATTGGATGCTAACTGTAACTGCACTGATTGTTCAGGAGTGGTAGGGACTAGAGAAAAAAATTCCAACTATTTATCGAAGGGTGCAAAAGGTTGGAGGTGGAGAAGGTGGTGAGAGGTCCTCTTGAAGTCTTGTGTAAAGTTGCCCACACACCTTCTAAGCTATTAACCAAATGCTTCTTCAGATGACCGATATGGTTGGGAAAAGCCTTAAGACTCTCTTGATAAGATAGTTGGCCTCTTCTACCGATATCAGCAAATTCTTCCGACTTTACTCTTTTCTGTATTGAAGGCTCGTGCTAAAATAATTTGACCGACTGAAGGAGTCTTGCCTTCTTACACCACCAAGTAAATCTGTGTCATGTCCTACAAAACCTTTACTCTAGTATATTACAATGGACTTGGCCCGGCACGTTATATCATTTCATCCAACAATGGTCAATTATTTTTCGATTGTCACCACCAGCCACAAACCATAACCTTCTCAACCTATTTTTCTAAAATATCAGTTCCCAGTTATCGGGTTGGATGAATAGGAACGTAATGATAATGCCAAGAGAACAAAAGGTATTGTGCCACGTACACAAAGGAATCAGTTAGCTAGGTAGACCCCAGTCATAGCAACAAAGGAGAATTCTGAATAGGCAGCAAGGTGAAATGTCAAGGGCCAAAAGGTTATTGAGGCTGAGGGTACAAGTATCTGGTCTATATAAAACCTGTAAGTCAGCAAGTAGGGACAGAGAATCGCCAACAATGGTGCAAAAGACACAACCTGACCTCTATGACTTTGTAACATGGGGCTGGATTCAGTGATGTAGGATTTGATGTTTAGCACGATTATGTTCCTACATAAGGCTCTGCAGAACCCCCCCCCCCACACACTGAAAATCAAGTATTGCTGCATTGCAAAGGTTGAAAGCCTTGGGTAAAGCCCACAGCAATAAATGAAGGGCTGCGGGTTTAGACCTGGAAGCATAAGTCTCAGCATGTGAATGAGATTAGTAGACCTCACTGTGATTACTGCTTATTAGAGTTGAGTGAATAGTGAAATATTTGAGATTTGATATTCGTTTCGAGTAGAGCCTCAATATTAGACTACTCGATTGAATATCGAATCCCATTATAGTCTATGGGAAAAAATGCTCGTTTCAGGGGAAACCACTATTCGACTAAAGGAGAGTCACCAAGTCCACGAGTAGCAGGAGGAGAGTGTTTAGGAGGAGCGCTGTGCAGTTACAGCGCACGGACCCCATTATAGTCTATTGGGTCCGTGCGCTTTAACTGCACAGCGCTTGCAGTTGTGCTAATAAAAAGTAAGCTCCCTCGTAACTGCAAGCTGCCAGCTCTCCCGACTAGCAAAGACAAGCTTGTGGCAAATCAACGCTGGTTCTGCATCGGTCCACAATGGAGACTGCTGTGATCCGATTTTAGACTCCGCCTCCTCATAGACGAGCCTCCGGCAGAACCAGCGTTGATTGGCTGAATGCTGTACACTGGCCAATCAACGCTGGTCAATTCATTCCTATGAGAAAAAGTAAGCTCCCTCGTAACAGCAAGCTGCCAGCTCTCCTGACTAGCAAAGATGAGCCTGCTGCAGAACCAGGGTTGATTTGCCGAATGCTATACACTGTATAGCATTCGGCCAATCAACGCTGGTTCTGAATCGAATATTTACTGCAAATAGCTAGTAGTATTCGATCAAGTACGAATATTTTGAATAATGTAATATTCGATCGAATACCTACTCGATCGAATACTACTCGCTCATCTCTACTGCTTATGAGTCCCTAGTCTAGAGGGGTATTCATATGTGCATTCACATGAAAAACTGGGACATATAGTGGGGTTTTGCAACATTGAAACAGTTTCAAAAGTAAGACAAAAACTCCTAGACCTGCCACTAGGTTTACTACAAGATATATGCCCCTGGGAAAACTTACCATCCTGCTCAAATGATTGGACACAATGGCCATGAGACTGGTTACACAGGGTCTTCTTTCGGGCCATGGATAGTACAACCAACTGGTCAGTTGTGTCCAGCCAGTTGTCGTACGCCACTGTTCCCCAAACTGTATCATGACCTCCTGACGGGATCATCTAAAGAACTATGCAGAACCTGGGATGGCAAGCTAGGAAAGGTGACCGTCCAGGGTGCCACCTCAACACCTGTCCCAGGGGGTACAATGAGTACTGCATACCCGGGAGCCAGGGAGTGAAGAGTGAGAACCATTCTTCTCAGTACTCACCTCTCTTAGATTCTTTCTTCCTACCTTGGCTCTGGCATCACTATCCTGTAATATGAGTTAGCACACGTAATTCAGCACCAGCGCCCCGAGCAGAAAGAATGACCAGGGACCTAAAAGTGGTGAGTACTGAGATGAATCCTACTCACTTCTCACTTCTCAGAATCTGGGCATTATATAGTAAGGAGGCGAGAGCATTATATTGTATGGGACCTGGGGGCATTATACTGTGTAGGGACTGGGCATTTTTCTAAGTGGGGGGATAAGGGGCATTATACTGTGTGGGGACTGGGGCATTATTTTGTGTGGGGGGCTGGGGGCATTTTACTATGTGGAGGTATAAGGGACATTATACTGTGTGGTGGCCACTTAGAGGGCATTATACTGTGAATGGGCCTTTATGGGACAATATACTGTATAGTGGGGAAATAGAGGGTATCTGCGCTCTGTTTTCTCTTCTCTGACCTGTCAGAGGATAAAAAATATAAGTTAAAGGGATCCTTCTAAAATAATAAATTCCAGATATGGCTGTGAGGATTCTGTATTTTGTTTGGCAAGTGGCGGACAGATCATATTTGGGTTACTCACTTGGGTCTCTAACTGCAGTCACATGTGAATTCCGACCGAAAAGGTATCGATATGGCGTTTGTTGTGACTGTCATGTCCCTGTGACACAAGACCACAGCTCGCAACCACAATTATGAGATACCATGATGCAATGCAACCCTGCAATCTTTATGTCGCCATTTACCCTGAGCCTTACAACCAAACCAATAGCATGGAACAGAGATCTCCACCTTGAGCCATTCCCATACTGTGCAATTCTCAGCCCTATTCTTATTATTACTATTATTATTACTGTCATTGTTTCATAAATGATTTTATTTTCAGCATTGCTGAGGACCCTGTGCTGGGATTCTCTGTGGCGGCGGCGGCTTATGTACATGTTACTGTTCTATTTATCACAATGTTTGTAGCGCCAATAAATTGCCATTTATATTGCCCAACTAACTATGTGTTGTCCAACTTTCCAGCCTCTGCACTGAAACCCTCAGCAAATGGGAGGAGGATGTGTAAGAGCGGAGGGCCTGGAGATTATATGCGACACGTGCAATAAACTCTTATTATTAAACAAATCTCGCATTCTTCCTCCCTCATAATGAGCAAAGTCTCTTGTACTGCTGAAAATACATCATCCCGGGCAATGCGTTATTACAGCCTTGCTTACCTCTTAATTTAGAAGATCAAATGGAACATATACTTGGGCCAGAAATAATATGTGATCCGATAGTTCGGAAAGTCTGATCATCCAGAACCAGACTGCAATGTAACATGGACCCTCACAAGGCCATAAGTATAAGAAAGGGACAGGGATGAACCTAGGGTTTCTGCCGCCTGAGGCGGACGTTAGAAAGCCGCCCCCCCCAGGAGGGGGTGGAGCAAAGGGGCGGGGCCGAGCTGAGGGGGCGGAGCGAGCATCGTTAGCAGGCAGAGCGCAGGCAGGGAGAGGACCTGCTCTCTGCCTGAGCGTGAGGGGCGGCCGCTGGAGCAGCGCTGCGTCCACAGGGCCGCCCCAATCCACCGCTCGTTGACGTTAAGCCAGTCCAGGACAACTTGTCCTGGACTGGCTTAGGTCAGCAAAAATGCTGCCTCCCCCGGGGCCCCGGCATAGCGCCGCCTGAAGCGGTCATTTTAGCACCTCATGGGAGGTGCAGCGATGGAAAGGGCAGAGAGTACCGTACATAAGGAAGGTTAGTTCTGAGCAATTTATGGCATTCCCTATGATAGAGCTGCCATAGGGTTCAAGTAGCCGTCTACTGTTCCTCCATGTGTCTTGTGATTTTATATACAGAGTTTCGTGAGTAAAATTTCTGACCTGCTCCAAAGGACTCTGCGTACAATGTAGTCAAACTCCACTTTTTATGGGGTATGATTACAGATGAGTAAACATGTTCATAACAAACTGGATTTGACCCAAATTTTCCAGAGCCAAGAGTATAATAAGAGGCGGCCTAGGGAGGGTGCAGAGGTAAATGAACACTTATACTCACCTCTTCTGAGTTCCCTTGGGGTAATAAACAGTCGTCTTCCACCTCTACTGGACTCCTGGATGGCTACATACAACTCAGGGTACCTGTGATCATCTTAAAATGCTATGACATCCCGGCACTCCATGATGACCTCTGAGACTTAGTTACAGGCCTGGAAGAGGCCAGAAGAGGTGAGTATAAGAGTTTCTGCACCTCACTTGGCCTCCAATTATTCCAGTTCAGAACCAAGCAAACAGATGAGCCTTGCCAATAGTTGCAAAATGACTCTAGTTATGATCCATGTACAGTTAAATTCTGACTTAAGAACATGGCACTACGTCAACTTTCTGTTCCATTTAGTAGGAAAACTTGGTTCTTCCTTCTTATCTCCCAACAATGTGGTACCAGATGGGGAAATGAGGCCTTATTCACATAACGGCCCCAGTGTCGGTCCCATGGCATGCTTACCCTTGTCTTAAACCGTAATTCAGTTCAAGTAGATGAATTTCCTCATGGGCACCATGGCTTTTTACCTCTTCTTGTCTTTCTTGTGCCTACTCTTTGACCGAATTAGATGCAAGGTATTTTTTTTGTCTTGCATTGTTTTTGTTTGCCATGACCCTTGTTAACCTTATGTTTCCAAAAGGTTCCACTCGTCCTTTCTCTCATTCGCCCTCCCACTTACTCAACGCCAAGACAATAGCGCCCAAACTTCAAGCCTATGACTGTCATTTCACTCTATCATTTTGGAAGAGGTAGCAAGTTGGCTGACAAGGAATGTATTGAGTAGCTGGATGAGCGAGACTTGTGGGCTTCGGCAAACACCAGATGTTGGCGCTCATGTGATGGAGCTGTTAATTTAACTGGAGTTTATTGAACAGTAATTAGGAGGAGGTCTATTAACATATAAGAGGATCAAACACACACAGAGGCAACACAGTACTGGAACAAAGGGGTAACATGAGGCCAGCTGTGTTTTCCCATCATCCGAAAGTGGAGAACAGTTGATTGTATTAACGTGACGATATTTCATTGAATACCTCATTTCTGGATATAATGTATTGCTCGCATCTCTCGGCCTGCCAATAAATTTTGACAAAATGCTAGGAATGAAAAGGAAATACAATACCTCATTAGGTGGAAAATGTATTTTCAATTATTACGGTTTCTGATATTTCGGTTGCATTATTTAGAAGAGAGAAAATCCATAAAGGCTGTAATATAATTAGTGCGCTATCTGTATATAGCGCCGGATTAGACGAGAGGCCTCAAATAAGATGATAGTGCAGGAGGGTTGTTAGGAGGATGAATTACATTCATATCTAGTGATCCGTAACACTGCGTTCTTAAAGGGGTTTTCTGATGACCTATACTTAGGATGAATTAGGAGTTGTCCAGGATAACTGTTTTATTTATTTTATATATTAGGCCAGAAAGGTGAGAAAAAAACCCAAAAGCACATACTCACCTGTCCCTGGTGCTCCGGTGTCTCCTCTCCGATCCGGACTTGCTGCTCCAGTGTCTTGTTTTGGCGGAAGTCTGTGCCGCATGCGACTGTTGAGGCCAATCAGCGACCTAATGAAAGGGTATGGGACATTACAGGTGACGTTTGCAACGTTCCTCTACTGTAGCTTCTGATTGGTCCCACGTGGCAGGAAGTTCTGCCAAAAACAAAACAACGTGGTGGGAGACCCCAGAGCATTAGGCACAGATGACTTTAATGGGTTCCTTTTTCTGCTACCTCCGTGTGAATGCACCCTTAAGGGGTCCAATACCCAATTTGATCAGCTGGCTGGTGATGCGAAAACCCAGCGTTTGGTTATTCGAACCCAAACTTCAGCGTTGAAATTCGGGTTTAGGTTAGGGTTTGGCTCTTCTAGCACAGTAACAATAACTACGTGTGCACCTTACTGTCTCCTAGCACAGTAACAATAACCTACCTCTACCTCTTCCTCCTTCTTCATAGGTCTTCTACCACCTGTTTCAAAATTATTATTTAATTTAATTTTTTTAAAAATTCATTTATTGCTCTGTTTTAGTTTGTGCAGGGCACTTTCCCTTTTACACTCATTTTGAAGCCCTCTACCCCTTACTATCCGCATTTTGCAGCCATTTTCGAGTCCCCATTAATTTCAGTGGGGTTCAGGTCAAGTTCAGACACCTGATCTGAACTATTGGGCAAAGTTCGGATAAACTCATCAAACTAAAACTTCAATGGGTTTGCTCAACACTATTGATGACCTATTCTAGGTCATGGTTATGGGGAAGAGCATTTTTGTACTTTCAGGGATGAGGAAAGAGCAGATTCGATGAATGTTCTTCAGCTGGGTGTTGAAGGCTTGGATGTGATATTTAAAGTATAGGTTAACCCTAGGCATTGGACTTGTGGGACTGGGCTAAGTGTAGTACCATTAACTTTGATAGATGGATCAGGGGGCCATGTTAGGTGGGGCGAAGATGATGAACTTTGTTATCTTCGTTTGGAGTTTGAGAAAGCGGGAGGGGAGGAAGGAGGCTATGATTGCTAGACACACTGAGACCTCCAGGAAATAATGTCTGGGCCTGAGAGATATATCTGAATGTTGCCAGCGTAACAATGGTTTTTAAACCTGTGGGACTCCTTGAGCTGGCCAAGACCAAAGGTGTAGATGGAGAAAAGAGGGGTCTTTGAACAGAGCCTTAAGGGACACCTAGACAAAGAGGGCGCGGTGAGGAGGTATTGTGTGAGTAGGAGAAGCTAACTGTGTGGTTGGTGAGATATAAGGCCAAGTCTGTATGGCCAAGGGATGAGGGAGTGGTTAACTGTATCGAAGGAGGAGGAGAACACCTTACGCCAAAATGCACACGACCATGTGCCTGATGTGAGGATCTGTGTGCTGCCGCCTGTACCTCTGCGGTCCCATTTGTTGAAGGCTTTGAGCATAGACCACAAAACAGACAAGAATAAGACCTGTCCTAAGTTTTGCTCTCGACACACGGCCCCATACAACGGACCAACCGTGGAAATACATGGTGGTGTGTATGGGGCCATAGACATCATTATTATTATTATTATTATTATTATTATTATTATTTATTTATTTATTTATATAGCACCATTAATTCCATGGTGCTTTACATTTGGGGGTTACGTACAATACACAGAATATACAGGTAGATATAATACTAACAATGACTGACTGACACAGTGGGGTAGAGGACCCTGCCCGCGAGGGCTTACAATCTATGAGGCCTAGACATGAATGGGTCAGTGTGCCAGCTGTGAAAAACATGGATAGCACATTCACCAGTGCACCTGGTCATGTACATAAGGCCTAAGCTACTGTATAAGACCTGGATGGCACTGGAGTCCTGGACCACAAGTTGATATTTACATGAGTAAAGTAATTTTGTAAAACTATCTAGATCCATTGGAGAGTATGGGAACACTGAGTGACTAAGTAATAATGGCAGCCATATAGCCAAAGCTGGATTGGAGGTACAAATCTTTATGTAGTGCCAGATGATGCGCCCTGTACACTACATGGGTCACACACCCCATACATATGATCTGGCTTGTGTAGATCCATTGGAGAGTATGTGGACGCTGAGTGACTAAGTAATAATGGCAACCATATAGCCAAAGCTGGATTGGAGGTCAAAATCCTTATGTAGTGCTAGATGATGCACCCTATACGCCACATGGGTCACACACCCCATACATATGATCTAGCTTATGTAGATCCATTGGAGAGTATGGGGACGCTGGGTGACAAAGTAATAATGGCAGCCATATAGCCAAAGCTGGATTGGAGGTACAAATCCTTATGTAGTTCCCGATGATGCACCCAGTACGCCACATGGGTCACACACCCCATATATATGATCTAGCTTATAACACAACAGATACAATATCGCTTTACTTCACAACGATGAATTTCTAGGCTACGGCAGAATCCAAAAAAATAGATTTGCTTTGGATCGGATTAAACAATAAAAAGGAAAGAATCCCAAATTCTCGCGTTTCCTCTTATAATTACATTTGACAATGTACTTTCTATTTAGTTGCTTTTACATAAATTCTAATAAAAGTGACTCAATTATTGGGGGGTCTCGGAAAGAACAGCTGATCCCTCGCAACTCTGCGGCATCTTGTTACTGCTGAAAATAAGCAAGGAACTAGCCAAAAAGCAGAGACACTGGCCAGGACCGGCTTATTCATTTAGCAGTTTATTTTCCCCTGCTGTCTGTTAAAGCTCAGTAACACAAACAGAAGGGTTCTTCCCTGCAGAGATATACAGACGCTTCTTGGCTGCTTGTCATGGTCTGAGGTAAAACCCCATTAGCAGGGAGCCGTTTTAGAGCTATTTAGGTACTTGTAAAATTATAATCAGATTTCACCAAGTTGTATTCTGCGCCGTCTGCTCGCTATTTCCCAGGTCCATGTGTGTCGTTAAATGATCAAATTCCGAACAGAGAACAATAATGGATTAAATATGTCAGGAAGGATTCTAGACTCAGTTCAAGAGCAAATAGAGAAGAGTCCTTGGGCTTGTGGTACGAATAGACAAGGGCCTATAAATAATTCAAAATGGCCCCCACTTCCCTTCCCCTTATTTTCACAGTGTTGGTAGTAGGGTTGAGCGATCGGGATCGAATTCCTATCCCGATCTTTTTTGGTGGGATCGAGGTCTCACGTTAGTTCCCACAATGCTTGGCAAACAATGATTGACCAGTAGCCAGGCATTGTGGGAATTCACATGAGACTTTGATCCCGCCAAAAAAGATCGGGATCGGAATCCGTTCTTTTCCGATCCCGATTGCTCAACCCTAGTTTGTAGAAATGTGGGAAAGGATTCGGGATCAAACCAAGATCTCAAAAACCTCTATATGGGCTGCTTGTATGACATGAACATCCTTCCTACATTGTATAGGAAAGAGTGACTTCTAACCCCATAATTCTGACTACCAAGCATTAGATTGGTTACCAAGAAACACAGGGCAAGATCAGACTACAGAGATTCTGCTGTAGTCTGTTACCATGGAAACATATAGGTTGGCTTAGTAGCTGTTGACACAAAAATAGGAGTTGTTTTTAGATCTCTTATTATTATTATTATTAATTAGAGATGAGCGAGTAGTATTTGATCGAATACTACGGTATTCGAAATAATTGTACTCGATTGAGTACCACTCGCTATTCGAATGTAAAAGTTCGATGCAGAACCAGCATTGATTGGCCGAATGCTATACAGTCGGCCAATCAACGCTGGTTCTTCTCCTACCTTTAGAAGTCTTCTCCGTGCAGCTTCCCCGCGGCGTCTTCCGGCTCTGAATTCGCTCTGCCAGGCATTGGGCCTGGGCAGAGCCGACTGCGCATGCCCACACTACATTTTCTTGTAGTGCAGGCATGCGCAGTTGGCTCTGCCCAGGCCCGATGCCTGGCAGAGTGAAATGCCCCTCAGAGTGTTTAACGTAGGGGGGCGCATGGTGTCACTGCACCCCGGGAGTTTTAATGGTTTTACTTTGATGTTATTTAATGGTTTACTTTTGATGGTTTTAATGGTCTTTGACTAATTGAGTTCTCCCCTATTTTCTGAGGTGATCTAAAGAAATGGTGCTTACCACTGAGGTCAAGCTAGGTCAGCTGTGCCCAGCACGAGCAGGTTCTAGAAAATTCCAGCTGTTCTGCCTGACAACGGGTCATCAGCTGATTGGATACCAGATGTTTGCCCAGTAACCGGTTAATCAGCTGATTGGACAGCTGTTTCAAAGGCGGGAAAATTTGAACGTAAAAAGCCGGCTCACCTGTGAGAGACGCGGCAGTCTGTGAGGAGATCATCTGGATCAGATCATCGATGGAAGCCCTTCTCAAGCAGCTGATAGAGAAGGCGGAAGCAGCCGGAGGGGAAGAATGGCTAAAGCGGTGCCTGTCACAACCGATAGCCAGCGGAGCTGGGGAGAGCAGTGCCGCAGAATTCCCTACCTTAGCCGTTCCAAGGAGCAGTGGAGCCGAGCATCCGGAGCGTCCGGCAGCTGAAGTGACACTGCCGGCGAAGAGAAGCAGAAGGAGCCGGTCAGCGTATACTCCGCCTCCTGACGTCAGGCGGAGGCGGAGTGCAGGCAGTGTCGGTGGTTCCCAGCATAGAGAGGAGCGGTCCAGGCCGGCGCGTCACTCTGACACTCCTCACAGTGACGCAGGAAGAGGAGAAGACCCGGATGAAGAACGGAGCGGTGGAAGTCACGCGAGTCTTCAGAGGAGGAGCGTGTCAGGGGATGGTGAGAGGGAGTTGCGGGGCCCGCACCGGCAGCTAGTCAGCCAGCGTCCCCTTGCGTGCCCTTATCAGGGCGTGCAGGTGTCTGAACGCAGGCGGAGCTATAGCCTTGGGATGCAGCATCCTGCTGCCCCCTTTCAGCTGTCGGATGTAGTGGCACCTGCCCCCTCGGTATCTCTCTCGGCTGCTCCAGAAGTTGGTCCCAGAATGCTGGATGAAGAAGAAGGTGGCAGTTCTGGTATGCAGACTACCCAGCCTTCCTCTGGCCGAGCCCAGGAGGTGTCGTCTGAGGGTGAGAACCTCCATGTTTCGTCTGTCTTTTTAAGTGAACTGATGCGTTTGGTTAATGACTTTACTGGTGCTTCTAAAGCACAGAATGTGTCTGGGGCATGGGTTAAACCTCCCAGCACAATCAGTTCTAGTTCAAGTAATATAAAATGTGTTCTTCCTGTTATTGAAAAGGGTGCAGGTGTGTCCGAGACCTGCTTGAAGGAAGCAATGACGTGCGAACTTTCCCCTTTGGGTTTTCACTTATCATTATCAGTGAAAGAAAAAATTTGGAAGTTGGAGTTTGTTGACCTGCTCTCATTGCTTCCTTCAGCAAAGGATACATTGCTGCGTGGTGAGAAAAAAGAGGATAAGGGCGAGGATGATAGGAAAAGGTCGGTGCCTAGATCATTTCATAATTGGATCCAGGCTTTTTGTATATATTCCGCTGTGTTGGGTGAAAGACACCCTCATTTGTGTTCTGGCCTTTTCCAGCATCTGGACATTATCCTGGAAGCGTACAAGAATTTTGGCGGGATGGCTTGGTTCACTTATGACGAGCTCTTTCGCCAAAAGATAGCAGTGTATCCCTCACTTAAGTGGGGGGAGAAGGACGTAGGCTTGTGGCTGAACTTGATACTGCCACAGAGAACTACTCCAAGCAGGCAGCAGGCCCCGTCTCAAGGTACTTTGAGAAAAGGGGTCTGTTTCGCCTTTAATGAGTCTAACTGTAAATGGCTTCAGCACTGTCGGTATAGGCATGAGTGCTCCTTTTGTGGGGGCGCACACCCTATGTCGCGGTGCTTTAAAAGGAACTCTCAGTCTGGCCAGCAGCAGCCCAGTACTAGGGAGCAAGTGGCAAAGAGCATCGACCCCAGTGATATGGCAAAACATGCTGTATTGGTTAAATCTTTATCCAAACAAACCGATGGGTAGTTTACTGTTGAATGGATTTAGATTTGGTTTTGAGGTTCCCACATTTTTAGGACCGGGCTGCTTGCGGGCAAAAAATTTGAAATCTGTTGATCAATATAGTGAGGTAGTTGCTGAAAAGATTAAAAAAGAATTAGTAGCAGGTAGAGTTGCTGGTCCTTTTATTGATCCCCCTTTCGTTGATTTCCGGATTTCCCCTTTAGGTATTGTTCCTAAAAAGGAACGGGGTGAGTTTCGCTTAATCCATCACCTCTCTTACCCCAAACAACATTCCTTGAACGATGAGTTGAGTAGAGATGACTGCTCGGTGGTTTATGCATCATTTGAGGATGCGCTATCGATTTTGAGGGGTTGTGGCCAAGGAGCCTTATTGGCAAAAGCCGATATTAAAGCGGCTTTTCGGTTGTTACCGGTTCATCCGGCGGGTTTTAATTCTTTAGGTTTTTATTTTAATGGTGATTATTACTTTGATATGTGCCTTCCCATGGGCTTTAGTAAGTCATGTAAATATTTTGAAATTTTTTCTACATTTTTACAGTGGGTTATTGAGCATGAAACGGGTTTTGGTAATTGTTTACATTATTTAGACGATTTTCTTTTTGTTAGTTCTGCTGGTTCTTCTGCATGTATGTTGTTATTAAATAAGTTTATGAGTATTTGTAATTATTTTGGCATACCGGTTGCTAAGGAAAAGACGGTTTATCCTTGCTCCTCTTTGGAATTCTTGGGCATTATAATCGATTCTGAGAAAATGGAATTTAGGTTACCTTTGGAAAAAATTGTTAAAATGACTGTATTAATAATTGATATGTTGGCTAAGGAGAAAGTCACTTTAAAGGAAATGCAGTCCCTGCTTGGCTTACTAAATTTTGCGGGTAGAATAATTCCCATTGGGAGAGTTTTTTCTAAAAGATTGTATATGGCAACTAGTGGTTTAAATTCCCCATTTTCTCATATTCGTTTAACTAGTAGTCTGAAGGAAGACTTAGCATTATGGCTTGAGTTTTTGAGTAAGTTTAACGGCGCCAGTTGTTGGCAGTCTGATTTTATAGCAGCTGATGCTTTGAATTTATTCACGGACTCTGCAGGTAGCGTGGGCTATGGTGCTTTCTGGAACGGGCATTGGTCTGCTGAGAGATGGAATGAGTCCTGGGTTAAGAATGGTGTAGTTAATAATATTGTTTTGTTAGAATTGTTCCCAGTTGTTGTTTCAGTGGTAATTTGGGGTTCATTTTTTAAAAATAGAAGGATTCTCTTGCACTCTGATAATCAAGGAGTTGTATTTGCCATTAATACGCTGTCATCAAAATCTGACATGGTAGTAAAGCTCCTAAGGCATTTGGTTTTATGCTGCCTCAGACTTAATATCTGGATTAAAGCTAAATATGTGCCAGGGAAATGCAATGTGTTAGCGGATTCTTTATCCCGTTTGCAGATGGAGGAATTCTTTACCTTCGCGCCGGATGCGATGAAAGTGGGGATCCCTTGCCCAGCCCATCTTTGGGAAATTATATGGGACTGATTGCAGATAATTTAAAGGCTTCCTTGGCAAAAAGAACTTGGACTGCTTACTCAGCAGCATGGAGGGAGTGGTTGCAATTTTGTAACATAGTCAATGCTGATCATTTAGTAGCAGATGTTGCAACATTGTTACTATTTGTCTGCACGCTTATTGAGAAAGGGTTATCGCATGCATCCATACAAAAAAGTTTAGCAGGGATTTCATTCTTTCTAAAAATTGCGGGGCAGCAAGCTATTTCGGCACAATTTTTGATAAAACAAGTGCTTAAGGGATACCTTAAATCAAGTACCTCCCAATCTAGGAGAGTACCAATATCCATATCTGTTCTAAAAAAATTGTGGTTGATTTTGGAAGATATTTGTTTTAATAATTTTGAATTGTATTTATTTAGAACTGCTTTTATTTTAGCATTTTTTGCAGCATTGCGAATTTCTGAACTTGTAGCGGAAAATGGCAACTCGGATACAGGTTTGAGTTCCTCTGATATACAACTTTCCGGTGATACTTTAATTATACGTATTCGAAGTTCTAAAACTGACCAATTAGCGAAAGGTTGCTTTATTCACTTGTTCGCATTGCCAGGCTGTATTATTTGTCCAATTAGGAACGTGACAAAATGGTTGGAGATCAGACCACAGGTATCAGGTAATTTGTTGTTGCATGCGGATTTGAAACCATTAACAAAATATCAGTTCAATTCTGTTCTTAAAAAATGTTTATACAAGTTGAATTTGCAAGATCTTAAGATTTCTTCCCATTCTTTTAGAGTAGGTGCTGCCACTGAGGCAGCCCGTCTTGGTCTAGATGAAGCAATTATTAAGAGAATTGGGCGTTGGGAGTCTAGGCGTTTTAAGCTTTATATAAGACCTGATCTGTTACCTGCTTAATTAATTCTGTTTTTATTCTAGGAGGCCAGTTAGTGATCTGGGTTCTGGGCCATTCTTTCGTATATTGGGCCCAGAAGAGGGCTATTAGCAGAAGTTACGGTGAAAATTTGTCATTTAATAAATGTTCTGTTAATATCTTTTGGAGAGGTATAAGGGGTATGCTATGGAAATCTTTAATTTCAGAAGTGCAGAGCCTTTTATATTCATGGCCTTGCCCTCAGATTCTCATTATCCATTTGGGTGGTAACGATTTAGGCAAAATAAAAACATTGGATTTTATGGCTGAGGTTAAGAGGGATCTTGCTATGTTAAAATGTCTTCTTCCTGACACTGTTCTGATTTTTTCAGAAATCATTCCTAGGCTCATTTGGAATGATGGCAATAATTTGTTTGTGAACAAAATCAGGAAGAGATTTAATAAATCCATGGCTAAATTTTTGCCCTGCCTGGGAGGGTTTACTTATCGTCACGTTGATTTGGAGGGTTTTGTTTCTGGCCTTTTTAGAAAGGACGGAGTCCATTTTTCTGATGTGGGAAATGACATTTTCAATGTTGGGTTGCAAAATATGATAGAAAAAGGCTGTCGGTGTTTTTATGGGGGGGGGGCCTTGACTAAATAGTCAAGGCTTATGGGGGTTTTAGTCGCCCAGATAATTTTGGGTGGACTTGAATGGTCAGACTTTGTTTACATGTTTTACAGTTGGTTTATTTATTGATTGATTGATTTATGATTTAATGGTTATTTATTCAAACTATTTGTTCAATTATTTGATTACCCATTGATTCAATTATTTATTTCCATTTATTATTTAACCCCGAAAATAAAACATCGCGGCCTATTTTATTCCACTAAACAGTTGTCGTGTCTTTACTTATTTATTTGGTAAGATTTTAATTCAGTATGGTTTTGGGTTTTTTATATTTTAATGTTCCTGTGGGTCATGTGACACCATGAAATGCCCCTCAGAGTGTTTAACGTAGGGGGGCGCATGGTGTCACTGCACCCCGGGAGTTTTAATGGTTTTACTTTGATGTTATTTAATGGTTTACTTTTGATGGTTTTAATGGTCTTTGACTAATTGAGTTCTCCCCTATTTTCTGAGGTGATCTAAAGAAATGGTGCTTACCACTGAGGTCAAGCTAGGTCAGCTGTGCCCAGCACGAGCAGGTTCTAGAAAATTCCAGCTGTTCTGCCTGACAACGGGTCATCAGCTGATTGGATACCAGATGTTTGCCCAGTAACCGGTTAATCAGCTGATTGGACAGCTGTTTCAAAGGCGGGAAAATTTGAACGTAAAAAGCCGGCTCACCTGTGAGAGACGCGGCAGTCTGTGAGGAGATCATCTGGATCAGATCATCGCCCGCCCTCCCACCCAATTGTCAGTCTCAAGACTGTCGCGAAGTTTTATTAGAGGGGGTTTTAGTCGCCCAGATAATTTTGGGTGGACTTGAATGGTCAGACTTTGTTTACATGTTTTACAGTTGGTTTATTTATTGATTGATTGATTTATGATTTAATGGTTATTTATTCAAACTATTTGTTCAATTATTTGATTACCCATTGATTCAATTATTTATTTCCATTTATTATTTAACCCCGAAAATAAAACATCGCGGCCTATTTTATTCCACTAAACAGTTGTCGTGTCTTTACTTATTTATTTGGTAAGATTTTAATTCAGTATGGTTTTGGGTTTTTTATATTTTAATGTTCCTGTGGGTCATGTGACACCATGAATTCAGAGCCAGAAGATGCCACGGGGACACTGCACGGAGAAGACTTCTCGGAGGATCCAGCCCGACCCTCACTCGTGGACTTGGTAAGTATAATTTGATTGAACGTTGCCTACCCCTGAACGAGCATTTTCCCCCCATAGACTATAATTGGGTTCGATATTCGATTCGAGTAGTCGAATATTGAGGGGCTACTCGAAACGAATATCGAACCTCGAACATTTTACTGTTTGCTCATCTCTATTATTAATCCATTGAAGGTTAGAATTGATCCTTTAAGGGGTTGGTCTGGAATTTCTTTTATGAACTATCCTTAGGCTAGGCCATAAATATGGAATTGGTGGGGAGCCAACTGAAGGTCCCTACAAGGATCAGCTGTATAGGAATGCCTGTAGTATAAAGTTGTAAGTGGTTGACTCTGGTCTCTGTATAGCGGCCGGGTGTTGTCACTGAAGATCAACACCATTGAATTCAAGGACCAGAACCAACTTCTGTCTCTGTTCTGTGAATAGTATGGACCTTGAAAGGGGCCCTATACAACTGGTCTATGTGGGGATGACCCATCGCCTCCCCACCATTTGGATATTTAAGTCATAAAGAAAATAAAATCCTGGCCAACCCCTTTAAGGATCCAAAGAAAGTAAGAATCCAGTACAGGCAGCGCCGCACCTCCCATGAGGCGACCTGAAGCGACCGCTTCAGGCGGCGCTATGCCGGGCCCCCGGGGGGCGGCATTTTTGCTGACCTAAGCCAGTCCAGGACAAGCTGTCCTGGACTGGCTTAGCGTCACCGTCTCAGCAGCCCAGCACGGGAAGCGAGTGGTGGATTGGGGAGGTCCTGTGGACGCAGCACTGCTCCAGCGGCCTCCCCTCACGCGCAGGTCCTCTCCCTGCCTGCTCTCTGCCTGCTAACACCGCCCCGTCCGCTCCACCCCGCCCCCTACGCCCCACCCCCTCCTCCCGGGGGGATGGCTTTCTGTCGTCCGCCTCAGGCGGCATAAAAGCTAGGTTCACCCCTGGGTACAGGGGTTTTTAATAAGAAAAACAAAACTCAGGGCGGGTTTATATGTATATATAAAATTATTACCATATATTTATATTTTACCAATTTGCATTAATATATAATTAAAATATATATATATTTTATCAAGATTGTTTACATATTCTAATTATTGGTGCAAACAAACCCTAGCTATTTCTTCCCTATCTCTGGTCACTTTCTATAACCCGCACATACGAGCCATTGATTTATTAGTATAGCATTAACATTGGGTATTTAGCGCCATCGTATCATTCCAATGTAACTAAGAGTAAACCTTCACAGAGGCGGCGCAGAGAATGGCTCGGCACTAGATTATACATTAAATCGTGACGATTGCAGCTTTTTTTGTTCGTCCTGACAGCGAGCACCTGGTGTATCCCTCTCTCCGTCCATTCCTTCCCCACGTTGCAGCCACACAGGCGAGGCTCGCCACCCTCCCGCAGGTTTAGAAATGCAAACATATGTTACCATTATTGTGAAAATCAGTTCTGTAAGCAGGAGTCTCTTTTTATTCATGACTGCCCACTCCCACCCCTCCTTTCTTTCTATCCATTTCCTAAGAGACGTACGAGGTCAAGTGGATAACATTATCATCCCTTTCCCTATGGATCCCCAAAGAAAAAAATGAATTAGCCCACTCATTGATAGGGTGAAATAGGACAACGGCAAGTAGTGACCCAGTGGGAATTCGCAGACTGCAGGCAGCATTAAACCATTCTGAAAGAAAATTACATACTGCAGTCAGACATGGGCTGGTAGTTGGTCCTTTGAACTGCACACGACTCAATATAACTTCCTCGGGCTGTATGTTCTCCTATAGGCTCCAAATGGGAAATCCCTCATTGTAAATGAAGATGTTGACCAATGTTTTTGATAAAAGTAATTAAAAAAAAAAAATTAGTTACCGCGGGCAAAGAAAGGGAAGTGAAGATGTTAGAGATTAGCATTATGGGACTCTGGGGTAAAGCTATTGTTCGGTGGGAGGAACCATGATACAGAAGTCAATGGATTTTCCTAGGGTTGCTTATAGGGGAAGCCTTGTAAATAACAGTAAAAGCCATACAAACACTTTAGTTATCCGCGTGTCCTTCCAGCGTGACGCTAATGAGGCTGATGAGACGTTAGACAAGATTAGCAATTATTATATAGATGGGTGAGCGCGAAGATTCGGATAGTGGGATACTATGGGAAAAAGGATCATATATAGGGGATACAAAAACTGGTGATATTAATGTACTAAGTTGTTAAAAGAGGGATGAAGAGGTATTATGAAAATTCCTACATGTAGTAGGGTGGTGAGGGTGCCTATGAGATCCCTGGCACTCCCCAGCTATAGAGTGCAGGTGACCCGGTCGAAGACAGAACAAACTGTATGACAGGTCTTAATGGAGTCCAATGCAGCATCACCATTAAGGCGAGCCTTGTATTTGTCAACCATGGTCTAGCACATCATTTTGCATAGATTTCATTGTGCTGTTCCTCTGTTATTCTGCCTGGGGTACAAATTGGGGGGGTGTCCCTGTCCAATCAGAGCTGACTGTGTAAGGACACACTCCTTTGTTGTCAATTTATTCATACTGTTTATTTCCAGGAGGAATAATAGAGGGATGGGTGTTATAATAAAACAAAAACTCGAGAATTCTTGATTTAAGGGAACACACTTATTTACTGAACATATGAGTGACGTATGACAGATTCCTTTAAACCCTTGAAATCATTGGTATAAATATCCACCCATAGATAGCCTCATATAAAGGATCAAATAAATCAGTAAATCGGATCAGTAAATGTTTGGTTTCTTTGTGAAAATCAGAACTTGTGTCCTAAAACGTTGCGTATAATACTGATATACCGGCTGCGTCGTACTCCTCAGTTTTCTGGGTTGTGTAACAAAGCCGGTGACTTCTTTCACTCCAGTTGCAGGGCTACAAATCTCATGTGGTGTTAGCCCTGTCAAGAAGCTGTCAGACAAGCTTGATGACTTCATTCAGCCGGTACAGGCGGCAAAATGAGATTAACTCGAGAGCAGAGAGATGCAAACCATCGTCTAAACACAATGCACAACAATAGGCCGTGTAAGAGAGACGGAAGAAGACGTTTAGGAATCAAAGTAAAAAATTTGCGCAAGGAAAATTGGGATTTTTGTCAGAAAAGAATACAGATTACCAGAAAGAAGCGGCGGCCATAGCCTAGAGTTTATATTACCTGGGATCACCTTGTCGTCCTGCGACTCCTTCAGCCAATGAAAGTGAATGGAATCACATTGTGACCCTGAGGGTTCTGTGACTGCGATGTCTAGCCACAAAAACATCAATCTTGTAGGAAGTTGCACTACAACTCCAAGTACTTATATTAGTGAGCGCGGAGATCTTTGGTCATGTGATGGGAGTCGTGAACAAACTTACGAGTTTACACGATAGCGATTTTGCAATACAATGGGGGGATTCATCGACTTCCATAAAGAATCAGAAAAGTGGCATAAGATAGTTGCAAATGAGAGACGCTAAATAATAGTATATGTAAGTATGACTACTGCGCGCACCATATCTATGAACATTTACACCAATATAGTCCTGGGACTGCCATATTTGTGCACCTACCGTAGGCACCATGGTGTCAGAGGGAAACACCTCATTGTGAATTAAGAGTGACTTTCATTGGCACAGGGGTGATCAAGACTAGGGGTCTTCATGAATCCCACCCAATGTGTCTATTCATATATATCTATGCCTTCTTCACTGATCATGTCCTATTGTTGTCCGATTTCATAGAACTGTCAATAGAATCAAGTCTATGAGGGATCAATGGATATGGATGCCCCATGGATGCCATGAAAAAATGGACATGGTTTTATCCATTTTGCATATACGTTTTCTTCATCGATCATGTGCATCAGATGGAAGTCTCGAGGATGATAGATAGAATAGATGTAACTAGATGTCTGCATTCAGACAAAGGAACAGGACCCCAGGTTTTGTGGTCAGTGGGATCCCCAGCAGTTCGATAGGAGATAACTCAAACCTGGGCCAATACCTTTAATAAACAGATTGAAAACAATACTGACCCCTCTGTAGGAGCGTAACTTGAGGGGGTGCAAAAGTTGCAGTTACACCCGGGCACAGAAGTCTTAGAAAGACCATAAACTCATAACTATTGGACAGGGGTAGGGGACCTCGGCTCTCCAGCTGTTGCAAAACTACAACTCCCAGCATGCATACTTACTCTGCTGTTCTTGGAACTCCCATGGAAGTGAATGGAGCATGCAGGGAGTTGTAGCTTCACAGCAGCTGGAGAGCCAAGGTTCCCTACCCCTGCTCTAGGGGTTACAGTGGTCATAACTGCCACTGAACCCATAAGCCAATGCTGCCCAGAGGTCATCATAACAACAATAAATCTGATTAGCCTTCTTTGAATGGGAATAGATTTATGATACACAGCCTTCCACTGTCAGAAAGGAGAAAGGCAACCTTTTAATGGCAAATAGGACATAGTCAAGCAGGGATTCGGTGGAGGGGGTGGTGGCATGAAAGGGGAGACAATTATTGTGTCGGGGTACTGATAGTGGATGGGAATGATGGGAGGTTAGGTGCAGACATATGTTCTGGCTACATGGTGATATGGGCTCAGATATGGAACGAATGGGTAATGTAAATGCTGCTAACATACATATAAGAGTGAATGATCGTTGTAAGGAGAAGTTGTGCAGAGGGCTAAAGATGGTGACATGGACCTGGGTCCATGAGCATTTAGTTACACCCCTGCCCCTCTGGCACCCTGCTGCAAACAGCGACCCCATCTGAGTGTATCCCATTAATACCCACCCTCTGTTTTCTCTACATGGAGGATCAGATGTGTAATTTCAGGCATTGTATTATCCTTGTATATCTCTCTGACACCTTATACTGGAGTAAATTTGCATTTTAATACTAAGGTGTGAACAGGAACCTGTTAAATCTATATTACGCAGAATAGCGCTGCTCAGGCTTCTGAAGACAACAATGTTATTTCTCGTCATTGAATTAAGTTTGGTCCAATGCATTGTGGGATGCTGAAATAACGTCTGGAATTGGCCATTTTCTTGAAGTTTGTTTATTAAATATGGATTAAGGATTAAATATTAAAGCAAGGTTGGAAATCAGATTAGTCATTGCCTACTTTGGAGTTATAAATGCAGGGTCTGCAATTCTGCTTTCTTCATGAATGAATAAAAGGGCAAACCAAAAGAGATTATTTAAATGTACCTTCAAGGGCTGAGACGTTTCTTAAAGGCTCTGTTGTAAGTCTTGTGTTCTACAAGGATACATTGTATTTGTGCAACGTGACAAAATCAGCCGTCGTTCATGAGAGATCAGAACGGAATACAAGCGCAATAGTAAGCGCTGATGTAAAAGCGCACAGACCCCATAGACTATAATGGGGTCTGTGTGCTTGCCGCGCACTGTCCGCACGAATCATGCGGACAAATATAAGATGTCATAAGTGAATATAGTATCTACAGTAGAATCTAAGATGTCACAAATGTGTATACTGATGAGCAAAAGGGTAACAAAGTTTTGAACTTTTGACTTTCAGGCTCCATATCTCACCATCTGTATCTTCCACCACCAGGTGCAAAACAGTAACAATACAGTTACATGACAAGAATCTGCATAACTAATAATATGCTAAATAGTTGCAAGTCACATTTATGTAACCAGATGGCCAAGACGATTGTTTATAAAACGATGGTAGTCTCGTGTACGAAGGTGTAGTGGATGGTGAGATATGGAGCCTGGAAGTCAAAACTTCAAAGCATTGTTACCCTTTTGCTTGTCAGTATATATAGTGTCTAGAGGAGAATATAAGATGTAACAGGTGTGTATATAGTGTCTACAGGAGAATATAAGATGTAACAGGTATGTATATAGTGTCTACGGGAGAATATAAGATGTAACAGGTGTGTATATAGTGTCTACGGGAGAATATAAGATGTTCTGGTATATATTGTATCTTTACGAGAACATAATATCACACACGTGTGTATATAGCTTACAGAAGAATATAGGGCTGCTTAGATAGTTTGCACTGTAGCTTTGCAGCGCTGGAGACCTGGGTTCTAATTTTATATGTTATATGTTATATTGTGTTTGCACAGATTTGCTACAGAATATGATGGTACCATATAAATACCCTGGCACACTGAGAAGTATTACTGTGTATGTAGATTCATGACTATATATACTTCATGTATATACCTCGTGTAGCAAGTCCTTTATGTATTTCCCAGTATTAGCAGCTGCATAATGATTTATTACTGTCTATGTGATTTCTATATAGTTGCGGATCACACTCAGAACCGTACATCAGAACAGTGTGCTCATGTGTATGGTGTCGCCATCACAAGTCTACAAAGGTTTTCAAGGATCAGGGGAAAGAACTAAAATTGCTATGTCTCTATAGCCAGATCTGAAATGCCGTGGGTAAGAGAAGTCCTTCATCAGCCTTAGCCCACTTGTACATGGCCATATGAATAGTCAGTGTGTTATCTGAGGTTTTCCTGGATAGCCATTCATTTCTATGGGCCCGTGAATTACACAGTCATATGTGGGAAACAGTCCAGGTCAAAAGTATGGAACAGGTCCTATTCTTCTTCTGATTTTGTGGCCACAGGAGCACGGCCGGAACATGGGCAGCACATGAATGACATCGTTGTGTGGCGTCGCAAGCAGAGGTTTCTCCATAGGGCCATAATAGACAAAAATTCACTTTACTTTCTGATTCCAGCAGCCCCGACACCTGGCAATAATATGCCCGCCACACAGCAGTCCGTATAAAGCAATTCGGAAGGCAGGGACAGTCCTAAATCATCCCCAGTCCCTACTTTTTCCTTCGTGAATTTGGCTGTCCCTGCTCCTGCAGCTGCATGGTCCCGCACTAAACTCTGCAAGGATGTATCAGTCAGTCTTTGCAGAGTCAATTGCCAACCGTCCAGGCATATATAATCAATGGGCAGCCGGCAAGCGACAAATTTTCACGTTTGCTATTATGATATTCTAGTCATGTAGCCCTAATTGAAGCTGATAGGATAGTTGACTTGCAGTGCACATTTGTATACGTTTCCCTATGTATACGCCATTGCATATGTTACCCATTGATTCCCATCGCAAAACAGAACATATGCCAGGCAGCCATATGATCCGCTTCACGTCCATGTGTTCATATCTAATAAGTGTTATAGCCGTTTTCATTTCTACGTTAAAAAGTCAATATACATTCCCGAGTTCTTCGTCATTTCCATATTAAAATATTTTTTTCCCTGAATTGTGAGCTAATGAATTGTCTCATAAACCATCGATCGCATTTTGTCAAATAATTTATTGGGTTGCATCCCATTTTGTCTTCTGGTTTTGTGCGGCAGAATGCCACTGGAGGTCATCCATCTTTGACCTGACTATAATTGGAAAAAAGAAAAGGTCACTCTTGGTTAGAAGATGTCAAATTGTCATTTGTCACCTTCGGAGAAAATCTGCACATAGTGCCCAGGACAGCTCAGGGTTCATGCCTCCATGTGAGTGACAAATTTCAGAACAGAAATGAATCACAATGTGTACAAAGTATATCGAAACTTATATTCAATACCCAAACGGATACAAACTATACAACCTTCCCTTCACATAACAAACATCTACCCATGGTCTATCCTTACTGACGTTCAGTTCACACCTTCCATTCTTCGGGTCCACTTGGTAACCCAAAAACAGAAACCCAATCCACTTTAAAAGCAGTTATCCGTGGTCCCCATAGACTGTAATGGGGTCCGCCAGGTCTCCGGCCAAAAAATGTGGGCTGGAATGTAGGACGGAATCCCCAATAGTCATTGAGTGCAGATGTTTTAAAGTAATTATCTGTATTTCTCTCATTGAAAATATTTTTTTTCCATAATTTTTGCTTCCTAGTGCCCGCTTTCCTCCACCCTAGGTGCTGCTGTTAATCTTAGCTGTAGAGGGCAGGCTCTGAACAGAATCAGTCTTCTTCCCCCTCTGGCAGTAGACCAATATACTGTACTCCCTTGCAGATGGTTGTGCATAATGCTATACACTTTCAACACCATGTAAAAAAATGTCATAATGTAACTCTTCAATGGATACATTTTAACAGCATGTAAATTGCCGCCAATTTTTATGATCATGATTTTTCCAATCACTGGGACGCATTATGGTGAGATAACTTTAAGTCTACACCACAGATCTTAACTAGAGATGAGCGAGTAGTATTCGATCGAGTAGGTATTCGATCGAATACTATGGTATTCGAAATATTCGTACTCGATCGAGTACTACTCGCTATTCGAATGGAAATATTAGATGCAGAACCAGCGTTGATTGGCCGAATGCTATACAGTCGGCCAATCAATGCTGGTTCTTCTCCTACCTTTAGAAGTCTTCTCCGCGCAGCGTCCCTGCGGCGTTTTCCAGCTCTGAATTCACTCTGCCAGGCATCAGGCCTGGGCAGAGCCGACTGCGCATGCCCCCGCTACAAGAAAATGGCTGTTTTGAATGTAAGCGGCCATTTTCTTGTAGTGCGGACATGCGCAGTCGGCTCTGCCCAGGCCCGGTGCCTGGCAGAGTGAATTCAGAGCCGGAAGATGCCGCGGGGAAGCTGCACAGAGAAGACTTCTCGGAGAATCCAGCCCGACCCTCACTCGTGGACCTGGTAAGTTCTATTTGATCGAATGTTGCCTACCCCTGAAACAAGCATTTTCCCCCCATAGACTATAATACTGTTCGCTCATCTCTAATCTTAACCCTTCAAGACATTTGACTTACATGTCAAATAAAGGCATGGTGTAATATAAGGGCAGTATATATAGAATATACGGCAAGAAACAAGTAATCCGGTATATTGTATGAGCTCTTCAAATTCCCACCATGAACCTTCTGGCTTCCCGAAGTTGCCATCACCATTGAACTCCATAATAAACCAGTATGCCGTAAGATCCTCTACTGGTGGCTCCAGTACGTTCATTCTGAATCTATGACTATGCAGGACATTTTTGAAAAAAAATACAACTATAAAAATATCTTTAAGAAGAAGAATGGTTCCAGAATGGGAAGGGCGGCCATTGACATAAGCTTGTTGGTCTTACTAATGTGCAGCATTGCATGTACTCTATTTAGAGGTCAATATATCCTTGCAGAAGATGTGTTGACAAGTAACTTCATAAACCACTTTCTTCACTGTTGATGAATGGACTAATCACTATCACCTTTCATATCCTCCGAGGGGAATCCTAGGATAAGCAGAACACGATCCGTTGGCCAACATATATCCACTGTAAACATGCAGAGAATTTTCTCCACTTTATTTCCTTTCTATTGCTACAACAGGTTCTAAGCAATTCTAGGACCCTCATTCTGATGTGACCACCGCCCTATATTCCCTGGACACTCGTGAATTCCAATTCCCAAAACAGTGGCATCCTAGCAGCGAAGCATTTGGCAGTGCCCATTTGGGTGCCTCTGCCCTTCCAGTAAAACTCAAAGCTATTTACATTTTTGGCTCGATTTTTATTTTTGAGCCTTTGTGTAAAAATGATTGGATTCCAATTTTATTTTATTTTGATTTTGAAATTCTAATAATGATCAAATGACAGTTATTTTTATTATTAGAAGGACTGGTTGTCGCGGTGGCTATTATGTTTATTGTTATTGTACGATTGTATCCTGGCAATGAAGCATTTGGCAGTGCCCAGTTGGATGGCGCTGCCCTGTAGCAAAATTAAAAGCAAAACAATTCAAATTTTTGGGTTCCATTTTGATTTTTGACTCTCTGCGAGAAAATTATTTTGATTAAAATTAGTTTTTCTTATGATTTGATTTTTTATAAAATAATTAGAAAACTTGTAGTTATTTATTATTATTATTATTATTATTACTACCATTATTATTATGTTTATTAACTTTAAGGGGGCTCTATCACCAGATTTACGTGCTATGAGCTAAAGATATGTCTGAATAGTCTATAAAAAGGCTATTCAGGTGCTGCTATTAGTTTGAAAAAAGACCCCCCCCCGTTTTTGTTTCTTACCGTGGGAAGCGATATGCAAATGAGCTGGATTGTGCATGGTGGGCGTTCCGTGCACCCCTTAGCGTCATAGCTTCCGGACGCCCACCGCTCTTCCTTGTGCCTCCAAGCCCCCCTACTCCTGCTAATTCACCACCTCCATAGTCAGCGGTTTCTATTGAAATCACGCGCATGCACAGTAGCTCTTCCTCCCGCGTGCTACTGCGCACGCTCCAGCGCCATTTTCCCATAGAGTACATTGTGAGCTGGCGCTGGAGCATGCACAGTAGCGCACCAGAGGGAGCTATCATGCGCATGCGCGTGATTTCAATAGAAACTGCCAACGATGGAAGCAGTGAATTAGCAGGAGGGGAGTTTGGAGGCACAAGGAAGAGTGGTGGGCGTCCATAAGCTATGACGCTAAGGGGTGCACGGAACGCCCACCGTGCATGATCCAGCTCATTTGCATATAGTTTCCCATGGTAAGAAAAAAAAAACGGGGGGAGGGGGGGTCTTTTTACAAACTAATATAAGCACCTGAATAACCTTAGGCATATCTTTAGCTCATAACACGTAAATCTGGTGATAGAGCCCCTTTAATATTGTTTACTATTATTGTTATTATCAGTATCATTATTATTACTATTATCAGTAGTGTTATTATTATTATTGTTATTTTTATTAATTTTATTATTGGTATCATTATTACTAATTTTAGTAGTCCTGTTGTTATTATTATTATTATTATTATTATTATATTATTACTGTTATTTTGTTTATTTTATTATTGTTTTTATTACTACTACAAGTTATTGTTATCGCTGTTATTATCTTTCTTAATTTTGTTACTTTTTTTTACTATTATTACTACTATTGTGTTTATTAATTTTTTTATGATTATTACTACTATTATTATTAGTGGTTATTATTGCTGTTATTTCGTTTAGCAAATTTTTTATTTATGTTAATATTATTATTACTATTATTAATAGTTATTATTGCTACTATTTTATTTAGTATTATTATTATTATTATTACTGTTATTTTGTTTACCAATTTTATTATTTATTCTATTAGTAGTATTAGTAGTTATTATTGCTGTTATTTCATTTAGTAATTTTATTAGTTATTATTATTAATAGTTATTATTGCTGTTATTTTGTTTAGCGATTTATTTATATTATTGCTGTTATGTTTATTGCTATTCTTTTTATTAATTACATTATTGCTATTTGTATTATTATTATGTGTTGTGGTTATTTCTGCAGGTTAAGAGAAGATATACAAGATAGCAGAGTGGTTGGGCTTGTCAGGGATGACATAAGCACTGTAATAGTCTTATATGGCCAGCCATTTGGAAAGCTTATCACTATAGGGGCTTCCTCAGAACAAGAAGGATTGGACACTTAGAAAGATTTACAGCTGTTGTAACATATACTTTATCTCAGCAGCTATTCAAGCCATCTTCTCTACTTGACATCCCAGGTCAGGGTCATTGAGGCCTTTGTCTTGTTTCATCCTATATTACTATGAATACATAACTTCACAATAGCATTATCACTTCATACTCTTCCTTTAAGCATTCTGTTGAAAACATATAAGAAAAGCCACCCTTGGAGCTTAGATTTATGGATCGGATACCGCCATTCTTCTAACAATCTTATGTCTATACTATACGGACTGACAAATGTTTCCCTAACTAGTGATATTGGGACAGTTGCGGATTTGTCAGGATGGAATTTTTTCCCTGAAAGATCAGCAGTACCCTATAGGTGTCATAGCCGTCTATCACCCTGCTCCTAAATATTCTATATTATTATTATTTATTTAAAGTAGACCCGCCTGCTTCTCCTTATATGTATAGTTTAATAAATATGTTTTCCCCATAAAATAACAAGTCTGATAAATATTTTCTTAGAACTTTCTGCTCTTCCCCATTCTTCTTGTCAAAGGGCATGTGACTACACACGATGTCTATGTCAGCATTGATCAATGTCAGAGCATTCAAAAACATACCTTAAGTATAGTAACCCAGCATTGTTTCTGAGCCTACACATTCTACGGCTTCCGCTATAAGCCCGTGGTCAGTCTACAGTCTCAGAACTAGAAACCTCCAGTCCAACTATGTTAAGACTTGGAGACCCAGGAGACCACTCTACCATTGGCTGTCTCACGCATCCCAATATGGCTAATGCAGGTCCACTAACTTGGCCAGCTACTAACCTTCTTCAAGTCTGCCAAATAGACTCATGCTTGAACTAGTGATCCACTAGAATCTCCTCTTCCTTAAAGGCCATATAACCTACAAAATAAGCCCAGATCCTGTGCCTGGTGCAGGAAACCTGGAGGAGCTACAAAGATGTGGCATTAGCATTATACTGGTCAATCACCACTGCGCCATGACACTGGCACCATACTAATCTGTTGTGACTACTGTCCGGGTCAGCTATTGCCAAGATTTCCACAGGTAACCAATTTTTAAGTGAATTAGGTTCGTTCTTTGGGTCCCCAAGCGGACCTGAAGAACGGAAATGCAAATGCAACCACGTCCTAGGAGCCCTGACAGTGTTATACGCTATGTTTTATAAATAGGTTCCTAGGAGCCTTGACCGTGTTATACACTATGTTTTATAGATAGGTTCCTAGGAACCCTGACAGTGTCCTACACTATGTTTTATAGATAGGTTCCTAGTGGCCCTGACAGTGTTCTACACTATGTATTATAGATAGGTTCCTAGGAGCCCTGACAGTGTTATACACTATGTTGTATAGATAGTGTCCTAGGAACCCTGACAGTGTTCTACACTATGTTTTATAGATAGGATCCTAGGAGCCCTGACAGTGTTATACACTATGTATTATAGATAGGTTCCTAGGAGCCCTGACAGTGTTATACACTATGTTTTATAGATAGGTTCCTAGGAGCCCTGACAGTGTTCTACACTATGTTTTATAGATAGGATCACACCAGCGATCGATCTCCGTGTTCAGGTTTCCGTCTTCTGCATTCAGAAGACGGAAACCTGTCATGCCGAATCCGGCCCTGTGCGCCGTTGAGCGTTTTATGCGCTCCGCGGCAAAACCATTTTTAAAAACCTGCATGTCCGACTCTGTGTCCGGTTTAAAAAAAACGGTTTCGTATAGATCTCTCACCAGCGCACACGGCCGAAGACTTTTCAATGGGCTTGAAACATTCCGGCAGGTTTCCGTCTCCTGCCCGTTTTGTGCAGGAAACGGAAACCTGCAGAACAGAGACCGGGTGCAGATGTGATCGAGTCCTTACACACTATGTTATAGATATGTTCCTTGAAGCCCTTTGTGTGATATACACTATGTTTCAAGGCAATTTAAAGTGTGGTTCATATCGAACTTGCTTGTCCCAAAACGAATCAGGGACCTAATCATATGTTTCCCACAGAATCCAAGAAAGCCCAGAAAGTTAAAGAATCTAAAGCATTGTATGTTTATCTTTTTTTGTCTTTCTTTTCAACCTTGCAACCATTTTATGACATAAGGAGGCCGCTACAGATGGGTGAACCTCTCAAGCAGTGGCGTAACTAGGAATGGCGGAGCCCGTGGTGAACTTTTGACATTCCCCCCCCCCCCCGACACCGAAGACCTCAACCGCCCCCCTCCTCCGCATTCCTGCGTGCTCTATTATGCCCCATAGTGGCCCCTGCGCACAGTATTATACTCCATAGTGGCCCCTGCACACAATATTATGTCCCTTAGTGGCCCCTACACACAATATTATGTCCCTTAGTGGCCCCTGCATACAGTATTATGTCCCTCAGTGGCCCCTGCACACAGTATTATGCCCCATAGTGGCCCCTGTACACGGTAATATCTCCCATAGTGGCCCCTGCACACAGTATTATGTCCCTCAGTGGCCACTGCACACAGTATTATCCCCCATAGTGGCCCCTGCACACAGTATTATGCCCATAGTGGCCCCTGCACACAGTATTATGCCCATAGTGGCCCCTGCACACAGTTTTATGCCCCATAGTGGCCCCTGCACACAGTATTATCCCCCATAGTGGCCCCTGCACACAGTATTATGCCCATAGTGGCCCCTGCACACAGTTTTATGCCCCATAGTGGCCCCTGCACACAGTATTATGCCCATAGTGGACCCTGCACACAGTATTATGTCCCATAGTGGCCCCTGCACACAGTATTATCCCCCATAGTGGCCCCTGCACACAGTATTATGCCCATAGTGGCCCCTGCACACAGTATTATCCCCCATAGTGGCCCCTGCACACAGTATTATCCCCCATAGTGGCCCCTGCACACAGTATTATGCCCATAGTGGCCCCTGCACACAGTATTATCCCCCATAGTGGCCCCTGTACACAGTATTATTCCCCATAGTGGCCCCTGCACACAGTATTATCCCCCATAGTAGCTCCTGCACACAGTATTATGCCCCATAGTGGCCCCTGCACACAGTATTATCCCCCATAGTGGCCCCTGTACACAGTATTATTCCCCATAGTGGCCCCTGCACACAGTATTATCCCCCATAGTGGCCCCTGTACACAGTATTATTCCCCATAGTGGCCCCTGCACACAGTATTATCCCCCATAGTAGCTCCTGCACACAGTATTATGCCCCATAGTGGCCCCTGCACACAGTATTATCCCCCATAGTGGCCCCTGCACACAGTATTATCCCCCATAGTGGCCCCTGCACACAGTATTATCCCCCATAGTGGCCCCTGCACACAGTATTATGTCCCTCAGTGGCCCCTGCACACAGTATTATCCCCCATAGTGGCCCGTACACACAGTATTATGCCCCACTGTGGACAACAATAAACAATTATTATACACTTCTTTTCAGACCCCAGAGTATAATAATCGGAGACCCAGGGGGGATAAAAAATATACTCACCTATCTCCCGGCTCCTACGCTGTCGGCCTCTGCTGTAGTCCATCTTCTATGACGTCAGACGTCACATGACCCGGGACGCAGGCCGGGGTCATGTGACATCAGACGACTAGTCCTGAAGCCTGCCCGGATTGTGGAGACGTAAGTAACAGTGTTTTTTTATGTTTCTTACCTCTCCTGGGCCTCCGATCATTATACTTGGGGGTCTGAAAAGACCCCTGAATATAATGATAGTGTTTGTGGGGCCCGCGTCGTCACTTACCAATCCCGGCCCTGCCAGGATCGGTAAGTAAATAGGGCCCATTACTGGCTGGAGTAACTCCAGCCAGTAACGGCCTATTAAAAAAAAAAAAATGCAGCGGTAGCGGCTGTCGCCGGGCCCACTAATGTCCCGGGGCCCTGTGGCAGCTGCCTCTGCTGCTATGGCGGTAGTTACACCACTGCTCCCAAGATTCATTTCATTTCGGGTATGGGTGTATGGTCCAAGATATACGTATTTCAGGTTGAGCAAGTTCAGATAATATATATATATGTGTGTGTGTGTATATATATATGTAATATATACATGTGTGTGTGCAAAAGTATATATACATACAGAAAATAAATGAATGTAAATATATATATATAATATTATAATTTAGTTTCTTCCAGGACACAAGCAGTAGGCGAGCACACATCAGCCCAGCAGCCGCCAGCACAGACATAAAACCGTCTCTGAGCAGACACTCCATATTTCTTGGTAGAACATGAGCATTTTTCTGCTATTCCTTCTCCCATAACTCCTCTCCTAGACAAGAGGGGGCTTCCCCCTAGTGGTTTACTGGAAACATGGCATCTGGAACAAGAGGTGCAATTAATCATTCATTTTCTCCACTAATTTGCTCACGTCTAAAGAAAATTGCAATGTCCCTCTAAGTAAGAGAAGCAGCAGCACATGGCATTAGCAAATCACCTCTGCACAAAGAAAAGCGAGCATTAATCATTTTCACATTATTATACAATGTTTAAAGGCTAATGCCGATAAAAAGCCATTTGACATTATGGGACCTGTACACTGCAGAGCAGACAATAGACAAAGGAAAGCTGGGCATTAGTAACATGCGTGTGTATAGCGCTATAGCTCATTGTTTGTATGGTCTTCTGGGGTCTTGTGTTTTATACTCTTTGTAATGTTTTATGGTATAATATACAGAAATAAGGTCCGCTCAGTCTCCACTTGTCAGGTCGTATATTATATGTAATACTATGGGACAGATCAATCATAATCATCACCAAAAATAATTAGCAAAATCGGATTTTTATGGTGACATATTGATGATCGTACATTCAGAAGTAAGACTGATCAGATGGACAATACGACCCACAAGACGTTCAAAGGATCAGGGCCTTGCGGCTTAAGGCTGAGGCCCCACTTTGCGCATAGAGTTGATTGATCGGGATCGGAAAAGTTCGGACCCCGATCGGCGATTGAGTAAATTTCACGATTGCGATCGGTTTCCGATCCCGCCTAAAAAAAAGATCAGAAAGGGAATTCCGATCCCGATCGCTCAACTTACCTGCACAGAAGCGCTGCCGCTCCTCGTTGTTCTCGGTCCAGTCCTCTCTCATTTACAGGCCTGCAGAGTACCGTGCATGCCCCCGCCTCCCAGGCTAGTGTTAGAGATGCTGGGAGAAGGCGGGGCATGTGGATTAGGAGAGTGTGGGAGGGTACTTCGAGGGGATACATGACTGATGCACTCACGTCTCCCCGCCCAGTACCCGAACCACACTCTCCTAAGCCACAACAAGCCCCACCTACTCCCAGCATCAGTAACACTAGCCTGGGAAACGGGGGCGTGCACGGTGCTCTGCAGGCCTGTGAATGAGGGAGGACCGGACAGAGAACAACGGGGAGCGGCAGCAATTCTGTGCAGGTAAGTGGGGGGACTAAGTAGCCGGGGGATTTTTTATTCACTACACAGTGTGGAGTCCAAAAATCGACACCTTCATTTTTCGGACTCCACGCTGTGTAGTGAACAGGATCATTTTTAAAATCCGATTTTCGATCAATAAAAAATCCCATTTACTTGCATTAGGATCGGAATTGGGATCGGGTTCGGTTGGAAAATTATTAGAAATCGGATTTTAAAAACGATCCTGAAATCTCAACATCGGCTCAACCTTAGTTGCGCAGCTTTTTTGTTGCAGATTTGGTTGCCATTTTATGGGCCAAAGCCAGGAGGGATTGATCAGAAGAGAAAATCTTCCTATATATTTCCCATTCCCGTTGGCTCAAAAAACTGTAGCAAAATCTGCAACAAAAAAAAAAACTGCATTTCTGCAAAGTGGGGCCTTAGCTTAGAGGGTTTTACCACCAGAGTTTACCACTGGTGGCCTAACTTTAGGACCGGCTAAAAATATTAGATATTTGTGTGTCCAACTCTGCCAATCAGCTAAGGGGCCACACGTTATCTCCTTCATTGTTTACTCAAGCACAGCACCACACATATGATTGTGGCTGTGTCTGTTACTGCAGCTCAGTCCCAGTTACTTTAAAGGGGTTATCCGCTTTCATAAAATACATGGTCTTTGCTTATTGGGGTTGTCCTACGAACATAACCATATATAAATTTATAGACAATGTAAAGGTTAACAGTTTTGTAAATATAAATAATTACAATTTTGCAGAGTTTTAACGATTTTGTCTAATCGTCTGACCCCTCGTTCACATCTGCGTTGGTAATCCGTTTGGGGGAGAAAACATGATGCTAAGGGCCCGCCCTTCAACAATCCCTTGGAAATAGACCATAATACCCTTGAAATTTGTATGTAGAGCCTGGGCCCCTGATACTAGGGAGACCCAGTCTGACACTGATCATGTGACACCAGTTGGTACAAAATTAATTAAAGGGGGTTTCCAGTATTGTGATATTGATGATTACCCCATAGGAGAGGTCTCTGTATCAGATCGGTGGGGGTTTAGCAACATTCAAGTGAGTTCTGCATCCTCTTCATCACTTACCAAGTACTGTATATTGTGTAGTGGCCGTGCTTGGTATTGCAGTGAATTCGATTGAAAGGGACTGAGTTGTATACAGGCAGTGCTTAAATTGGGCCGAAACATGACGGAACTCAGTTCTGGAATAATTACAAAATATCTTTCAGTGTTCCAGTATAAGTAAATGCGGCTGACGCAGAATGCGGAACATGAAAAACAGTATAGATAGGGATACAGGTGCCGTCCCCGTTCAGGTGAAGTTAGGGTCCCACCCCTTCAAATCGTGAAAAACAGTGTTACTTACCTCTTCTGGCTCCAGAAGGCTGCAGGCATACATGGTTACGTCCCAGATGTCACATGGGCCAGAGTTTGCGTCTTTTTGTGTTGCAATGCAATCCCCTGCTCACGTGACTTCCCATACATTATTAAAGATGGGCGACATCAGCCGGGAGTGTGTTAGAGCCAGGGAGAGGTAAGTAACAATGTTTTTATGTTTGTATCCTCCCTTCGGTCTCCGATTATTATACTTCGGGGTCTTAAAAGACCCCGGAGTATAATCGCTTTTCATGAGTGTCCACTATGGGACATATTACTGTTTTCAGGAGCAACTATGGGGCATAATACTGTGTGTAGGGGCCACTATGGGGCATAATACTGTGTGCAGGGGCCACTATGGGGGATACTACTGTGTGCAGGGGCCACTATGGGACATAATATTGTGTGCAGGAGCCACTATGGGACATAATACAATGTGCAGGGGCCACTATGGGAAATAATATTGTGTGCAGGGGCCACTAAGGGGCATAATACTGTGTGCAGGGGCCACTATGGTACATAATACTGTGTGCAGGGGCCACTATGGGGCATAATACTGTGTGCAGGGGCCACTATGGGACATAATACTGTGTGCAGTGGCCACTATGGGGTATAATACTGTGTGCAGGGGCCACTATGGTGGATAATACTGTGTGCAGGGGCCACTATGGGGCATAATACTGTGTGCAGGGGCCACTATGGGGGATAATACTGTGTTCAGGAGCCACTATGGGGGATAATACTGTGTGCAGGGGCCACTATGGGGGATAATACTGTGTGCAGGGGCCACTATGGGGCATAATACTGTGTGCAGGGGCCACTATGGGGGATAATACTGTGTTCAGGAGCCACTATGGGGGATAATACTGTGTGCAGGGGCCACTATGGGGGATAATACTGTGTGCAGGGGCCACTATGGGGCATAATACTATGTGCAGGGGCCACTATGGGGGATAATACTGTGTTCAGGAGCCACTATGGGGGATAATACTGTGTTCAGGAGCCACTATGGGGGATAATACTGTGTGCAGGGGCCACTATGGGGTATAATACTGTGTGCAGGGGCCACTATGGGGCATAATACTGTCCGCAGGGGTCACTATGGGGCATAATAGTGTGTGCAGGGGCCACTATGGGGCATAATACTGTGTGCAGGGGCCACTATGGGGCATAATACTGTGTTCAGGGGCCACTATGGGGTATAATACTGTGTGCAGGGGCCACTATGGGAGATAATACTGTGTGCAGGGGCCACTATGGGAGATAATACTGTGTGCAGGGGCCACTATGGGGCATATTACTGTGTGCATGGGCCACTATGGGGCATAATACTGTGTGCAGGGGCCACTATGGGGCATAATAGTGTGTGCAGGGGCCACTATGGGGCATAATAGTGTGTGCAGGGGCCACTATGGGGCATAATACTGTGTGCAGGGGTCACTATGGGGTATAATACTGTGTGCAGGAGCCACTATGGGAGATAATACTGTGTGCAGGGGCCACTATGGGGCATAATACTGTGTATATGGGCCACTATGGGGCATAATAGTGTGTGCAGGGGCCACTATGGGGCATAATAGTGTGTGCAGGGGCCACTATGGGGCATAATAGTGTGTGCAGGGGCCACTATGGGGCATAATAGTGTGTGCAGGGGCCACTATGGGGCATAATAGTGTGTGCAGGGGCCACTATGGGGCATAATAGTGTGTGCAGGGGCCACTATGGGGCATAATACTTTGTGCAGGGGCCACTATGGGGCATAATACTTTGTGCAGGGGCCACTATGGGGCATAATACTTTGTGCAGCATTTGTGTACAGACATGTTGTGAACAGGTCTTCATGGCGATCTGGGTCAGGACAGAGTAGGAAAGGGACACGTAATATGTGCAGATGGGTCATTACAGACAATTGTGCGGAGGACTTATACACGGTGGCCCAACTGAGCTTTTGCCCCGGGGCTCGGGAGCCTTTAGTTATGCCCCCGGCTCTATAGACCTCTATGGGTCCTGTACTATGACATTTCCTAGACTTGAGAAATTGATCCCATTACACCTTAAATCTTAGTAAAAGTAGAGAGGACCAAGAACCTCCCTACAGTCCTCTCTAACCTTAAAGATGTTGTACTATGACCATCTTATAGTCCAGAATATCGCAGTTTGGCTCCTATCAGATCAATTCTAGAACAAATGAGTCTTCCATTAATTTTTTTTCCTTTACTTCATAATAGATGTTTAGATCATGTCTAGGAGCCGCAAACAGACAACCTATCGTGACGGTATCCGGTAACAGCGCCTACAACCTGCGGCTTATAAAACCGTACTCTGATTGTGTAACTAACAATGTATCAGTATGTGATCGTGAAGTCTGTGCCTGTTTTTCCTAAGAACGTGGCTCTTAATTATTGGATATAATGGTATTTAGCATTTTCAGTGCACATTAATAAATGACACCCTTTGACATAAAGGTAACTATAATCAATGAGCCCTTCTCGGCAGCGACTCTGTATAAAGGCCCCTAACCCTAACGCTGCCTTTGGCCGCTGACATTGAAAGGGCCATAAATCAGTAACTGTGCGGGTTGTATTCTTCTGAGCTGCTGTGAGACTCTTTGTCATCCATGAAGGAAGACACATCCTTATTGACTACAAGGTTCTATATACCATAAGACCCAACACTAGAGCTGCTATGGGGCCCTTGGAGAGAGAGGGCCCCATCATGGTTGGCCCCATCTCCTTTGCTGCTGGGCGGTGAGTACTCGTACAGTAATCCTGCATTGAAAGTAAAAAAAAAAGGGGTGGAAAGGGCAAAAGAAAGGTTGTAGATTCCAAGGTGTGACCCGGCTTATAGTTCAGCTTGTGCCCCCCCCCCCCCTCCATCATTGCCATCCCCTGTCATTGCTCCCCACATAGTAATCGTGTCCTCTTCTGTGCCACAGCCTCTCCCATAGGATCGCTCCTTGACTATATGCTGCAGGCTGACTGCTATTTTACCATGAAAGGGTAAATGTTCTCCTTTCTGACAGTGGAAGGCTGTGTATCATAAATCTTCTCATCCCAGGGCAATAGGGGGCAGGGTTGATACATTTACAATGGACAGACTGTCAGCCATTAAAGGGAATCAAACAAGCCCTAATATGTTGAGGGTGACTTATGGGCACTTTGACTACCCAGCTATGACCACTGTGACCCCTACAATTAGGCCAGTGGTAGCACGGTTGCTCAGTGGTTAGTACTGTAGCCTTACAGTGCTGGAGTCCTGGGTCCTGAGCCAAGGACAACATCTGCAAGGAATTTGTATGTTTTCCCCATGTTTGCTTGGGTTAACCCTCTAGTGGTAGGGAATTTAGATGGTGCGTGAAATATGACGGCGCTCTATAGGTAAGCAAAATAGACACATAATAGACATCCCTGTATCAGCGCATGCGCCATATTGGATATAGCCAGAAATAGTCAGATAAGAAGTCACAAGGATAAATCACGATTGCCATCATCTCCTGTCCTATGACTCGTCTCAGATACAGTCCTATGAAAAAGTTTGGGCACCCCTATTAATCTTAATCATTTTTAGTTCTAAATATTTTGGTGTTTGCAACAGCCATTTCAGTTTGATATATCTAATAACTGATGGACACAGTAATATTTCAGGATTGAAATGAGGTTTATTATACTAACAGAAAATGCGCAATATGCATTAAACCAAAATTTGACCGGTGCAAAAATATGGGCACCTCAACAGAAAAGTGACATTAATATTTAGTACATCCTCCTTTTGCAAAGATAACAGCCTCTAGTCGCTTCCTGTAGCTTTTAATCAGTTCCTGGATCCTGGATAAAGGTATTTTGGACCATTTCTTTCTACAAAACAATTCAAGTTCAGTTAAGTTTGATGGTCGCCGAACATGGACAGCCCGCTCTCAAATGATCTGAAAACAAAGATTGTTCAACATAGTTGTTCAGGGGAAGGATACAAAACGTTGTCTCAGAGATTTAACCTGTCAGTTTCCACTGTGAGGAACATAGTAAGGAAATGGAAGACCACAGGGACAGTTCTTGTTAAGCCCAGAAGTGGCAGGCCAAGAAAAATATCAGAAAGGCAGAGAAGAAGAATGGTGAGAACAGTCAAGGACAATCCACAGACCACCTCCAAAGAGCTGCAGCATCATCTTGCTGCAGATGGTGTCACTGTGCATCGGTCAACTATACAGCGCACTTTGCGCAAGGAGAAGCTGTATGGGAGAGTGATGAGAAAGAAGCCGTTTCTGCACGTACGCCACAAATAGAGTTGCCTGAGGTATGAAAAAGCACATTTGGACAAGGCAGCTTCATTTTGGAAACAAAAATTGAGTTGTTTGGTTATAAAAAAAAGGCGTTATGCATGGCGTCCAAAAAGAAACAGCATTCCAAGAAAAACACATGCTACCCACTGTAAAATTTGGTGGAGGTTCCATCATGCTTTGGGGCTGTGTGGCCAATGCCGGCATCAGGAATCTTGTTAAAGTTGAGGGTCGCATGGATTCCACTCAGTATCAGCAGATTCTTGAGAATAATGTTCAAGAATCAGTGACGAAGTTGAAGTTACGCCGGGGATGGATATTTCAGCAAGACAATGATCCAAAACACCGCTCCAAATCCTCAGGCATTCATGCAGAGGAACAATTACAATGTTCTGGAATGGCCATCCCAGTCCCCAGACCTGAATCTCATTGAACATCTGTGGGATGATTTGAAGCAGGCTGTCCATGCTCGGCGACCATCTAACTTAACTGAACTTGAATTGTTTGTCCAAAATACCTTTATCCAGGATCCAGGAACTGATTAAAAGCTACAGGAAGCAACTAGAGGCTGTTATCTTTGCAAAAGGAGGATCTACTAAATATTAATGTCACTTTTCTGTTGAGGTGCCCATACTTTTGCACCGGTCAAATTTTGGTTTAATGCATATTGCACATTTTCTGTTAGTACAATAAACCTCATTTCAATCCTGAAATATTACTGTGTCCATCAGTTATTAGATATATCAAACTGAAATGGCTGTTGCAAATACCAAAATATTTAGAACTAAAAATGATTAAGATTAATAGGGGTGCCCAAACTTTTTCATAGGACTGTATGTACAAAGCACCTCCTATATAAGGAGTGCACAGGGATGTCTATTACAGAGTTGAACTAATGTATAAATAAAGTTATAGCTGTATGTGCCACAACATACCAGTTTATGGCATTTTAGAATCTTTTTTTGAGAATTTTTGAAATGACAGATCATTGAAGAATATAGAACTTCTTAATAAGAGTCTATCACCATCTCCTACATTATTCATCTGCTACCACTATGTTATATAGCATACTACAGTGATATACAGCATACATTAGATTTGGAGAAAGAAAGTAGTATTATGCAAATGAGGCAGTTGGTGCACTGGGGGCGGGCCTTCAGCTCCTTGGAGCATTGCTCTTGTTCTTTAAGTAGGATGGGTGTTGTCATAGCCGTGGGGGATCATTGCTTTTCTCCTTGGATTTTTTGGACATTATGGGGTTCGCGGGTGGGTAGCTACTTTTTTAAGCAGATTGGGCTTCAAATTTTTCAGGTCCTGAAAAAACAGAAACCCAAATAGGCGAGGCTGGGTTCTGGCAACAGACTCTCATTTAGGCTAAGGCCCCACGTTGCAGAAATGCAGCTTTTTTGTTTCAGATTTTGTTGCTTTTTCTTGAGCAAAAGCCAACCATGGCTACAAAAGGAATGGGAGATATACAGTATAGGAAGTTCTTATATGTCTCCCTTCTGCTTAATCCACTCCTGGCTCAAAAAACCGCAACAAAAGCTGCAACAAAAAGAGCAACGTGGGGCTTTAGCCTTAAGAGGAATGGTAACTTCTCCCTTTTTGCTAAATCCACTCCTGTTTTTGGTTCAACTCAGAATAAAATTTGCAACAAAAAATTCAGCTTTTCCATAACGTGGGCCCAAAGGAGCAAGCACTTAGAACATAAAACCAGCCATTTTGGCCCAGGAAACCTATATTTCTATATACCCTGTATACACATCCCGACGCTTCCATTACATTTGCACACCTCTCTTTTCATAGTCTCTGAAATAAATCGATCCCTATAGAAATTGGGCCCACCCGGCGCACAGAAATGAGCAATGTCAGGGCGGCTTTGGCACGTCTCCCAAGGCTCCCGGAACAGGAACAAAACACTGAATTGAACTATTTTTTCTTCATACTTATCTTACACCGTTTGGTGGCCACACTTGTCATATAAATCCAGATATAATTCTCTCTTTTCTGTTAAGGTAAAGAAAATGGACGTGTAAGGCTGTTACTGGGAGCCAAGCTTTGGGACTGCTTTAAATTCTCCCCTTATTGAGTCTGGGCTGAAAATCATTCAATTCTGCTGAGGACACACAGGCAGTGTATATAAATATCTCTGACTCTCCAGATAGCCGACAGATTTATTCCACTGCCAAGCCTGCAGAAAATTGACTTGCTTCATGGAGGCAGGCTATTGACATATTACCGCAAGGAGGGTTAAGAGAGAAAAGAAGCGAGACCGGCTCCCCTCTATTATACGATAATGTAATCAGCAGTGTGGGAAATGGCTGTGGGTAAAATGGCATCACTGACATTTATATTAGAGGATATTGATGGTAGGAGCTGTGACCGCATCTATCGTGCCTCCCGTTTTCCAGGGATTGACACAAAAGCGCTTGTTGGCTCCTCTCTCCCGCTCCCTCTCTCTTCTTCCATCCTCTTCTTCGGAGCTCGCTTGCCTGACGCTGTCACAGCAGATAGGTAATTGAAAAATGGATCTCACCTTTTCAGCAAACAGGAGGGGTTCAGGCAATTACGGATGGGGTTATCTACTCAATCTCAGACCTCGCCTCTCAAAGAGATTCAAAGGAAATTGAATTTTACATGGATGTTTTATTCTACCTGCTTTTTTTTTCTCTCTCTAACAAATAAAGCGAAAGGGAGACAGGAGGCGAAAGACGGAAAAAAAAAAAAGAGCGAGGGGAAGGAGAGGGTAGATAGCTGACGGTGCAGAAGCCTGTGATATGGACTGTGGTAATGCAGCTTTGAGCCGCAGGGGACCCTATTTCTCCCCCATTTCAATCAGTGGCTAAAAGAGGTGAACGTTTCCTGCGCTGCCCTTGAAACCTTCACGGCGCGCATGAGTGAAGCCACCGCCACTTTCATTCACAGACGTAGCAGAAATTATCTGAAGCACAGACGTACGATTTCCCCATGCCTGTGGGTTATTATTCCTCATGCAGAGTTCATTGTGACTGTGAACTACGGAGTCATTAAAAGCCAGCGATAGACAAGCGCGTTTCTCCAGCAGTTTTAGGTTTTTAAGATTGCAGATTTTGCATTTCCTTTAAGTAGTTTAGCGCTCTGCAATGTGATGGCCGGCATCTTACTATTTGCTGCAGGGCTCTCTGGTGTCACCTGTGTCATGATGGCAGGAGAAAAGCAGTACAGCTGGAAAACCTATAATATATACTATATAATATATACGGTACATTGTTTCGTTTTGAGAATTTTAGTTTCGGACCAGAAGTGCAATTATTATACTGTGCAGTCAGACACAGATACTCACCTCTCCCGGGCTCCCTTGCAGTTCCCTGGGGTGCACTAGTATCATGACACTCTGACCCAAAAGCATCATGACATTGGCCCACCCTGCGTGACCAAAAAGCATCATGATGTTGACCTGCGCACCTGACTACTGAGGCCCAATTACAGACCTCAAGGTCTCCCAGGACCGGTGAAATCACTAAGGGTGCCGGAAGGTATCGGAAGATGACAGAAGAGGACCACAAGGGATTTTGAAGAGTATAACAGTGATTTGTTGGGTGGAGAACCTTCTAAACTTCAGGTTCAACTGAACCCAAAATTTTGGTGCAGAAACATAATAAGGCTGGGTTTGCTTACTGAACAGGTATCCAAGTACTTTTTTTTCCCCCATTTTTTGAGCGGAAACCGGACAGAAACCAGGCAGACCCCATTATAGTCTTATAGTCTGTGGTAGAGATGAGCGAACACTAAAATGTCCGAGGTTCAAAATCCGATTCGAACAGCCGCACACTGTTCGACTGTTTGAACGGATTTCGAACCCCATTATAGTCTATGGGGGGAAATGCTCGGTTCAGGGGTACGCAAAATTCGATAAAATTATACTTACCAAGTCCACAAGTGAGGGTCGGGCTGGATTCTCCTTGAAGTCTTCTTCCGGCGCAGCGCCCCCGCTGCGTCTTCCGGCTGGAATTCACTCTGCCTAGGCATCGAGGCCTAGGCAAAGCCAACTGCGCATGCGCGGACATGCGCAGTCGGCTCTGCCCGGCCCGACGCCTGAGCAGAGCTGACTGCGCATGCGAAGGCATGCCCGCGCATGCACAGTCGGCTCTGCCTAGGCCGGATGCCTAGGCACAGTGAATTCCAGCCGGAAGACGCCGCGGGGACGCTGCACGGAGAAAACTTCTAAAGGTAAGAGAAGAACCAGCGTTGATTGGCAGAATGTATAGCATTCTGCCAATCAACGCTGGTTCTGCATCGAACCTTAAACTTCGAACAGCGAGTGGTACTCGATCGAGTACGAGTATTTCGCATACCGTAGTATTCGATCGAACACCTACTCGATCGAACACTACTCGCTCATCTCTAATCTGCGGGTAACTGCTTTCTATGAAGATTGAGTTTCAATTTTTTTCTGGGTCCCCAAGCAGACCTGAAGAACGTAAGCCTGAGCGCAGGTGTGAACCTAGAATAAACAGTTATACTCACCTCTCCTGGTCTTCCTTACCTACATACATACAGGGCTGGTTTTTTTACACATTGGTGGGCCCAGTGCAATGCAGTGCAATGGTTTCTTAAGTGGTCTCCCCATCACCACCATTTTAGAAATACCTGACTTGCACATATTATAATGCCTCCCTAGTAGCCCTGCACAATATAATGTCCCCCTCCAGCTATCCCACAGTTTAATGTTCCCGTCCATCTCCCCCTACTCTTGTGTTTAGTCGCCACTCAGTCTACCATGACAATATATATATATATATATATATATATATATATATATATATATATATTTATATATATATATATGCTACAAGGCAATCCCTTACCTCCTAATCCATAGCTGATGTGAGTTACTCATCTCTATGATGGGACTTCCTGGGACCCCTTCCTGCTGGCTTAATCCTATTCTATGACTTCTGACTTTTAATGACTTAACTATAAAGAACTATAAAATCCAGCTCTGAGGATGCAGAAACCTGATCCCGGACCTGTGTTACACCATGTGTGAACCGTGTTTTACAACAAGATTAAATGAAGATTAAATACAGTTCAATTTTGACCCTTTGAAGTTTTTACGGAAAGAAATCTGCATTTATTGAATGTTCCAGGTCGTATTTAGAGGAAACTCATACTCTTTGAAGAAGGCTTGGTAATTTTCTATTTCATTACCCTGGAAGGTAAAATATCCAGTTCTAGTATTTGCATTGTATATCAGAATAGACAAGACGCTGAGCGTCATAAATAAGGTAGTCAATATAGACTTGCTAGTAAAATAATCAACACGAACATCAAATAGATACATATTAATACATGAAACAGCTTCCCTAATAATAGTTATAAAAAATCCTCGTAACCTTGTGTATGTTACACCCTGTCTATATAGTGAAACGTCACCAGATCTCTTGCAGACAACCATGGCCGAGATCGGTGTGCTATATGTGTTTTTCCCGGATAGCACACTGACCCATTCATTTCTATGGGCCCTGTGGGGAAGGTAGCTCGGTAGCAGCAATAGTGCGAACCCAACCAGTCAAAGACAGGGACACAATGTCAAGTGCAAACAGGTTTATTGGTAAAAATATCAAAAATAAATAAACTTTCACTTCAGGTACAAAACAAGCAAAATAAAATACAGCCTTAACTTCAAGAAAAAAACGTCAAACAAAACCCTGCTCGTCCGAGCACTAACTAAACAGTATAAGACTAACTATATGTTTGGCTTACTACCAACCACATATAAATAATAGAACAGGTCCAATTCATGTCTTGTTTTGCAATCCCTGCTTCCGTGGCTCCTATTTATTTAATGAAAGGGGCCCCTGAAGCACGGGCGGCACACGGGTGACATCCTCGTGTCCGCCATGCACCACCCGTGCCCTTAATTCATGGCCAGCCGGGAGCACAACAGCCTTACTGAGATATCACTTTTTTTTACAATATGCAATTGAGTTCTCTGGAGCAATGAAGGCATTACCACCTCCTGCACCCATATTGGTTCAAAGAGCTAATTTGGATATTGACAATTGCAATGAAGGCAACAATTCACATGAAGAAAACACAGGTGAATAATCTATCTGTCTGTAGGGCTAGGACAGTGATGGCGAACCTATGGCACGCGTGCCAGAGAGGGCACGCAGAGCCCCCTCTGCTGGCACGCGTGCTGTCGCCCTGATCGCTCACTAACGGTGAATCCGATGCAGGATTCCCCATTAGTGAGCGATCGCTGCCTTCAGCTGGTTGTGCAAATGCGCATCCAGCTGAAAGCTGTCAGTGTAGCTCAGTGTAGGCCACGCGTACTACGCGGCCTACACTGACTACAGAGTGTGACCTCTGAACAAGCGCGGGCGTGATGACGTAAGTCATCAGCGCGCGCAGTGAACAGAAGAGAGAACACCCGGCAGCTCTTCAGGTAACTATATTGTGTTTGTTTGCACTGTCAGGGGAGGGGGGCAACGGTAGACATTTCATGTTGTGTAGGAGGGGGCTACTGTAGACTTTCATGCTCTGTGGGAGGGGGCTACTGTGGACCATATAATGCTGTATGGGAGGGGGCTACTGTGGACCTTTCATGTTGTGTGGGAGGGGGCTACTGTAGACTTTCATGCTCTGTGGGAGGGGGCTACTGTGGACCATATAATGCTGTATGGGAGGGGGCTACTGTGGACATTTCATGTTGTGTAGGAGGGGGCTACTGTAGACTTTCATGCTGTGCGGGTAGGGGGCTACTGTGGACCATTTTATGCTGCTACTGTGGATCTTTCATGCTCTGTGGGAGGGGGCTACTGTGGACCAGTTCATGTTGTGTGGGAGGGGGCTACTCTGGACCATTTCATGCTGTGTGGGAGGGGGCTACTGTGGACCATTTCATGTTGTGTGGGAGGGGGCTACTGTGGACCATTTCATGTTGTGTAGGAGGGGGCTACTGTGGATCTTTCATGCTCTGTGGGAGGGGGCTACTGTGGACCATTTCATGTTGTGTGGGAGGGGGCTATTGTGGACCATTTCATGTTGTGTGGGAGGGGGCTACTGTGGACCAGTTCATGTTGTGTGGGAGGGGGCTACTGTGGACCAGTTCATGCTGTGTGGGAGGGGGCTACTGTGGACCAGTTCATGCTGTGTGGGAGGGGGCTACTGTGGACCAGTTCATGCTGTGTGGGAGGGGGCTACTGTGGAGTATACAGGTATAATCCTGTGTGGGGGCCACTGTGGGCCAGATTGTACTGTGTGGGGGGCCACTGAGGGGCAGATTGTACTGTGTGGGGGGCCACTGAGGGGCAGATTGTACTGTGTGGGGTCCCCTCACTATGTATATCACACAGTATTTGTTTTATAGCAGACGTGAAATTAGTACAGGCTGTAATAACATTGCACGGTAAACTATAAAACAGATCCTGTGCGATGTAAATAGTGAAAATTAATTGTTTAAAAGTACAGAATGCAGAGACCTTTACCTTTCAGTACAAGATCTGTAAAGCCCCAGTCACATGACTGTAATTTGTGGGTCCGCAATTGTGGACCCACAGAGTTTTAAGGTTAAATTGCCGTGTTGGCACTCCGTGATAATTTATTTGGTTTTGGGTTGCAGTTTAGGCACTCGGTCTCAAAAAGGTTCGCCATCACTGGGCTAGGATATGTCAAATACTGGCTTGTTCCAGTGAATGGGAATGAACTGCAATGCCAAGCACAGCCACTATACCATGTACGATGTAAGCAGTGAGGAGGCTTGATGTGGGGTGTCAGACCCCTCTGATCTGATATTCATGACCTAGCCTAAAATGGAAAACCTGTTTAAAAGGTGCGTACCACCACCAAACCTTTTTAAACCACCCATATATTGTTGTGGGGCGATCCGTGACATTCTGAACTTCCTTAATGCAAATGAGCTACTGGGTGCAACCAGGGAGTGGCTACGTCAACCAGAATACCCATTGTGTCTGTGGTTGTCACACATTGGGACCTGTGAAACTTTGTTAGTAGACGGTGCTGGGTGCACTGACAGCTCATTTGCCATATGGATTAAAAGTTGAATTTCTCGAGAGGCAACACAGTGGCTCAGTGGTTAGCACTTCAGCTTTGCAGCACTGGAGTCCTGGGTTCCAATCCCGCCAGGAACAACATCTGCAATGAGTTTGTATGTTCTCCCCGTGTTTGTGTAGATTTCCTCCCATTCTACAAAGACATACTGATAGGAAAAAAAATGTACATTGTGATCTCTATATGAGGCTCATCATCTACATAAAATTTTTTTTAAAAAAAGTTGAATTTCTCAGTCGCAACTCAAAAAAGCTAAGTTTATTATGTCACTAACCGTCCCTGCAACACCCAGTGGTTTAGTAGTAATATTGCTGCTGGCAGACTCCCTTTTGAGCTGCCTGATGATAAGCTTGTTGACTGTTTCCAATGAAATCTAGCAGAATTGTGAGCGCAGCTCTGGACTGTAATATAGGCTCTAACTCAGGATCCGTGTAAGGCAGGGGCCCCACAGGACCAAAACACTGCATGAACAATTGCAGTGTTTTACAGTACCAGCAAAGTGGATGGGAATCTAGCGAATCCAATGGCCACTTTGAGGGATTTTGAATGAATTTGTGGATATTCATCGCGTTCTCATAGACCATGACATTTATGAAGGCGTTGGAGTCAGAGACAGTCTATGGAAAAGGAGTCGGAGGAGTCGGAGTCACTGGTTTGACCTACCAGTCTTGTCTGTGAGTATGACCGGCCATAGACTTTAGATAGATAGGTGTCAGTCATATACTTATTCTTCCAAAAGCTATCAATCTGATATCGTCCTCCCGATTCATATGCTTATCGGGGCCAGATATTTTGGGTGGTGAAATAAAGGAATGGACATGTTGAAACTGCCTGAACGCCGGCCATGCACATGTGATTTTCGTCACTCAATAAGGATGATTTTAACCAATGAATGGCCAGATTTAGCCTGCCAAAAACACATCAGCCATGCTGAATATTTTGGCCATCGGTTGGCCAAAAACACCAGTGTTTGGCAAGATTGACTCTTTTTACTGCCCGTATTCTGTTCAGGGGTCCCCATGTAGACCCTTCAAACGGAATACCGAACGCAGATGTGAACCAGGCCTTACACTTATGTTGCAGGAGAATTACAAAGTATTTATTTTCCCTGTGTCTTTCATGATACTTTGTTGCTATTCCGATCTCCTTGACATTCTCTAGACAATTGAAGGACTCCAGTAAATTCTGCCATTTTATAATAAAGTCTCTGAATCTGAAATTTCCAAGAGTCCACGGCCTATTACAACGCTCCAGTAAAACATTAAGCTGCACGGCCTTGTTTTGTTAGAAGCACCTGCTAGGTAATAGGACGTCCAGAGAAAATGTAACTGATCCCCACTAAATCTGAGAAAACACAATCTACGTCTCCCCCACAGAGAAGACTTCAAGGAAACAACATGCAGCTGGCACTGAGGAGGATGATGGGCACGTCGCTATGAGAATTGCAAAATCCCAGGTGCAAGCTGGAAACCATGTCAATCATTTGTCTCCTATATAAGTGGCATGACATTGAGGTTGGGTCTTGCTCTGTTTGTCCCAGCATTAAACACCATGAAATCCTTGACGGCAAGACAGATACAGGCTTGTCGTAGAACAGTGATTTTTTTTTAACTTTTTTGCTAAAAAGAGTGATATATAAAAGTTGATAAATGACCTTTCTGTAGGCTTGGAGGTTTTCTCAGAAGGCCTGGTCAGCTTGAGGAAAATAGACATCTCAGCAACTCTCTGAAATGTCACCAGGAACACCACCGATATCCTAACCAGCGTGACATGGGTCCGGCATGTAATGTCTGTCACCAGGGCCCAGGCAAATGCTCACTGGTTCAACTTCAACAGCTGGTTCATATGCTGTAAAATACTGTCTACTATGGTGTGAACGGTTCTAAGGCCAGGGCCCTACATGGCATAAACCCTGAAGTTTGCTGGGGTTTTTCCCACAGCACTTTTTTGCTGCGGGACGCCTAATAAGGCCTTAGCCTGCAGAGCCTGCACATCAGGGCAGATCCTGAGAGGAGAGGAGAGGGAGTGTCTGGGTCTGTCCTGGCACTGTTAGTTTGCTGAGACTGTACTATTCTCTTTTTGTTGATTCATGTGCCTGGCAGTAAGCCCCATGTACAGTTAGTACGTACTGTCTAGTTAAGCGCTCAGACGAGCAGGGTTTTGTTTCTTTCCTTTTGCCTGAACTTAAGACTGTATTTTATTTTGCTCATTTTGTGCCTGACAAGAAGGCTTATTTATGTTTTTTTACAACTTTTTTTCCAAAATAAACCTGTTTTGCTACAGTTTTGTGTCCCTGTCTCTGACTGGTTGGGTCTGCACCATTGCTACTACCGAGTTACCTTCCCCACTGCTGAGATGCTGGAACAATCACAGGCACGGCATGAAGAACAAGTTCAGTAGCAGGACAGCTTGGAAGCTGCCGAAACGCCGAATCATCAACGGCAGCAATTTGCTGAATATAGGCAGATCATCAACGCCAACAACACGCAGACAAAGTCACGGGCAGAGACTAGTGTGTGTGCGTGTGTATATATATATATACATATATATATATATATATATATATATATATATATATATATATATATATCACAAAACTGAATCATCCAAGTTACTATTGATAAGACCCAACTTATTATTTATTTATTTTTTTTTTTAATATGCAGAGTTTTAAAAAATATTTAAGGATTGTCAATAAAATAACAATTTTGAAAAATAAATTGCTAGAATAATACCAAGTCTCTTCTGTTGCAATGCTTTCCTTGCCTCATGTCATTCTCTGTATCCAGACTTCCAGCCATGACATGTCTGCTACAAGTCACCACAGTGACCACGTCCTTGTTGGAAACCAAGATTCAGACATTGGTTGGGGACATGGGAAGTGTCAGAACAGGAGTCGTGGGGGATCAGTAAGGTGAGCAGAGGCGTAACTACTGGGGTAGCAGTGGTAGCGGCTGCCACAGGGCCCGGGACATTAGGGGCCCGGAGAGTTGGAGTTACTCAAGCCAGTAACGGGCAGTGGCCAGGATCGGTAAGTGACACCGCGGGCCCCACAAGCACTATCATTATACTCAGGGGTCTTTTCAGGTCCCCAAGTATAATGATCAGAGGCCCGGGAGAGGTAAGGGAACATAAATAATAGTGTTACTTACCTCTCCGGGAAGGCTTTGGGCCTAGTTGTGTGACGTCCATGCCTGAAAAGACCCCAGAGTATAATAATTGTTCATGGCTGTTCACAAGGGGGCAAAATATTGTATATAGGGGCCACAATGGGGTGTAATAGTATGTGCAGGGGCCACTATGGGGCATAATAGTATGTGCAGGGGCCACTATTGGGCATAATAGTGTGTACAGGGGCCACTATGGGGTGTAATAGTGTGTGCAGGAATGCGGGGGGGAGGGAATCAGTCAGGGTCTTTGGACCGGGGGGGGGCATGTCAAAAGTTCGCCACAGACCTCTTCCATTCCTAGTTACGCCACTGAAGGTGAGTATTACATCTTATATTACATTATATCATTCTAAGTAGTTTTTGAAAATTTTTAGGCGTCTGAGTGACCCCTTTAATAAAATTTGTCTGCAGTCAAAACATTGCCTAACTAAACAAGAATCTTATCAAAACTTATACGAGCGCCGCAATTTACCTTCTGTCACAAGACATCAGCAATAATATTTTAGTTTTTGTTCGACTTCGAAAAAAAACTATTCCTATGATGTAATAAAAATGTATTCTATCTGTCACTAACCTCTTTTGGGTCACATCTGTTCAGCGAGCGAATGATTCATATAAAAATATTTCGCTTTCATCCCGCGTTACTTTCGTAAAGTATTCAGCGCACAAAGACAAAGAGAAAAAACATACTGCCAAGTCCAGTTACTGTGACAACCTTAACTTCATTTGATGATGTCATTAAATATATTGGTGCGCTAGTACTGCAGCCGAAGACTCCGGCGCGGAGGGGGGGGGGGAAGACTCCAGTGCGGAGGGGCGAAAAAAAAAAAAATTACATTGTCTTGTTATTTAAAAAGCAAAAACAGGATCCAAGTGAGCTGTCAGTTCGGCTTATAAAGACAATTTCTCATCGGAAAGTTACGTCTATGGCGTTCCTCCAGCACTTTTGTCACAGTGGGAATACACGGTTTTACATTTTCTAAATCTCATCTGATGGCGGCGAAAAGGAAAAAAATGATGGAGGATTAAACGGAAGACTTATTAGTAAATTATTTTTTGACACGCTGTTGTTAATAGACCGAACATATGTGGCAAACCTAATTTTGTTAAGTCTAGTTACGGAAATATATCACGATCATGTTATTTTTATGATATTCTGTGAATTATTCATTAAATGCGGAACAAACATTTACAATGGAAGTAAAATGAGATCTGTAAGTGTCTGGAGCATTAAATACTAAGTAAATTAAATTGCAGTAAACCCCTTTCTTTAATAGGGATAAAGGCGTCAGTCTCTGACAGTCGTTCGTTTTATAGAATGAAGCTCAAATTAAAAGTTTTAAAGCTGGCGAAGTAGTTACGATTGGAAACTGGCGAGTTGTTACCAGGCGGAAGGATTGCGATGATATGACAACATCACAACAATCCCTTAACGTACGTACTATACGTCCATATGGACATCACAGAGGGGCATACGCTACTTATGACCCTCTCATTGACATCGTTTGAAGGGATGGCATGCAGTACTGCATCTGACCTATAGTGGCCACTGTAAGGGGAGTGTGTGGTTGGCCATTGCGCATGATTAAAATCAAATGTGATTTGAGGATCACCATGGAGGATTCATAGAGGATCTTTCACCACTTTACAGCGACTAGTAGAAAGCTCGAACCCTCATAGATTGTAAGCCCTTGCGGTCAGGTCCCTCTATCCCACTGTGCCAGTTGGTTACTGTTAGTATTGCATTTGCTTTGTATATTTTGTGTACTATATGTGAACCCTGAAATGTACAGCACTATGGAATTAATATAATAATGTACAGCACCATGGAATTAATATAATGTACAGCACCATGAAAATAATATAATACTGTACAGCACCATGGAATTAATATGATAATATACATCACTGTGGAATTAATATAATAATGTACAGCACCATGGGATTAATATAATAATGTACAACACCATGGAATTAATATAATAATGTACAGCACCATGGAATTAATATCATACTGTATGACACCATGGGATTAATATAATAATGTACAGCACCATGGGATTAATATAATAATGTACAGCACCGCGGAATTAATATAATAATGTACAGCATCATGGAATTAATATAATAATGTACAGCACCGTGGGATTAATATAATAATGTATAGCACCATGGGAATAATATAATAATGTACAGCACCATGGAATTAATATAATAATGTACAGCACCATGGAATTAATATAATAATGTACAACACCATGGAATTAATATAATAATGTACAGCACCATGGAATTAATATAATAATGTACAGCACCATGGAATTAATATCATACTGTATGACACCATGGGATTAATATAATAATGTACAGCACCATGGGATTAATATAATAATGTACAGCACCGCGGAATTAATATAATAATGTACAGCATCATGGAATTAATATAATAATGTACAATACTATGGGATTAATATAATAATGTATAGCACCATGGGAATAATATAATAATGTACAGCACCATGGAATTAATATAATAATGTACAGCACCATGGAATTAATATAATAATGTACAACACCATGGAATTAATATAATAATGTACAGCACCATGGAATTAATATAATAATGTACAGCACCATGGAATTAATATCATACTGTATGACACCATGGGATTAATATAATAATGTACAGCACCATGGGATTAATATAATAATGTACAGCACCGCGGAATTAATATAATAATGTACAGCATCATGGAATTAATATAATAATGTACAATACTATGGGATTAATATAATAATGTACAGCACCGCGGAATTAATATAATAATGTACAGCATGATGGAATTAATATAATAATGTACAATACCATGGGATTAATATAATAATGTACAGCACCATTGAATAAATATAATAATGTACAACACCATGGGATTAATATAATAATGTACAACACCATGGAATTAATATGATAATATACATCACCGTGGAATTAATATAATAATGTACAGCACCGTGAAATTAATATAATAATGTACAGCACCATGGGATTAATATAATAGTGTACAACACCAGGGAATTAATATAACAATGTACAGCACCATGTAATTAATGTAATAATGTACAGCACCATGGAATTAACATAATAATGTACGGCACCATGGAGTTAATATAATAATGTACAGCATCATGGAATTAATATAATAATGTACAGCACCATGGAATTAATATAATAATGTACAGCACCATGGAATTAATATAATAATGTACAGCACCATGGAATTAATATAATAATGTACAACACCAGGGAATTAATATAATAATGTACAGCACCATGGAATTAACATAATAATGTACGGCACCATGGAGTTAATATAATAATGTACAGCACCATGGAATTAATATAATAATGTACGGCACCATGGAGTTAATATAATAATGTACAGCACCATGGAATTAATGCTGCTCTATTAATAAATATAAATAATAACTAACTAACTAACTAAAAATTCCAACTGTGCCAGAATCATTGGAGTGGCACCTTTTGAAAGATACCTTGAGTTGGAGTTGATGGAGATAGTGAAGGTCCTCTTTACATAGGGTTATCTTCATGAAACATTTCCACCTTAAAATTATTTTACTTATTTGCAATTATAACCCAGATAGGTGGCATCAATCCTGTAAACAATTTGGGACCATGAGGATTCGCTTTTTACCGGAGAGAACAGAACAATGGTTGTCACTTTTGTTGCCCAAGTTACGAATCTTGGTTGTCACCTAGAGAGAGCCACCGCTCTAAAAGGCTACCCTCTTGAAGGTAATTTCCATCTAGAATATTGTACGTGTTTCCAATCAAGACCCAGGTATGTGGCATCGCTCCTAAAATATAATTTTAGAACATGGGGATTTATGGCAAACCACTTCTTCCAATGGTCTACCATGTATATAAAGGTAAGTTACCAGAAAGATCAGAGCAATGCTTGTCATTGTTGTTAACCAACTTAAAAATCTTAGTAGCCCCCCTGGAACGGCCATCACTTAAAGGAGGTTTTTCATGAAGAATTTCCAACCACCGTATATGGCTGAAGTCAAGACCAATGTAGAATGCATCATTTCTCAAGGACATGGGGCAGGACTTTGTCCCAAACTTCTATCATGTCCACGAGTTGCCCAGGTAAGTTACAAAAACGTTCGAAACTGTGATTGTCACTTTTGTAACCCAACGTAAGAATTTTAGTATTCACCGAAGGAAGCCACCACTTAAACAAGGGTTATCTTCACGAGGCAACCTGTTTCAAGAGACTTTTTATCCATGATATTTTACATGGTTGAAACCAAGACCCAGGTAGGTGGCATGTCTCCTAAATGCGATTTGAGATTATGATGTGGCAGATATCTACCATGCACTCAAAGGTAAGTTACCAGAAAGCTCAGAACAATGGCTGTCAGGTTTTGTTGTAACTCGGCTCCAGAATCTAAGTATCATTTAATACAGGGTCTCTCTATGTTCTCTGGAGTTAGAACTACTCTTGGTAAAGACTGGTCACTTTGGCTAGTAGAAGTAAGTCACAACTGCTTTTCGTTCCCAGAAATCTCCAAACACTCTAACAGACAATGGACAAAGGTGACCTAGAAAGGATGACTGCATGAAAACTGATGTTTCTGAAAAGATGCTAATGTCCGTTGCGGTCTTCTTTCATAGGATGACCGCAATAGACATTAAATTGTTACAGAGATAAAGTCCTGCATGCAACGGACATTAGCCATGGAAGTATGAACACTCCCAAACACCTTACAATTTTTTTTGGTCTCACAATATACTTTTGTAGACTTTTCTGTTTTAAATATCATCTGGGTTTGCCTTATGTGGATTGAAAGTGGTCTGAAACCCCGGACCATTAGGGATATGGGCAATTAACACATTTCAAAGGCATCATACACTTATATACATAGAAAAAATAAGTGACTTGTTCATGGCAGAGCAAGAATGTCCCTGCTGGTTGACGTAGATTTTGTAATGGGATGAAATCTCTGGTGGACATCAAACATTGTCGCATATGGTACTGTAGATGGTCTGAAGATCCCAGCTTCATATGTATCCAACAGTTACTCTAAAAGGAACTTCTTGGGTCTACCAACCATTTGGCACCAACAACGAAATGCAATAGTTTTTGCTTTGTATTGGCCTACTTTCATTGCATTAATTTCACAACCACCCTAGTCTATGTAACCTTTTATATGCAAACATATTTACTTGCTTACTGTGTGAAGATATGGCCATAGGTTTGTTCTTATCTGCTAGACTCTACCTCGTGCATTTTATGGAGGAAAAAATCTACAAAAACTAACAAAAATCTCTAACAAGAATTGGATGACAAAATAGAAAAATTAGTGATATTCTTCTATTAAGAATGACCTTAATTCCCAGTAATGGTCAGTTTTTGGTTTATGGAGTACTTGTTTGGAGTCCTACCGTGGCATCTCTACAGGTTCCAGTTTACTTTGACTTTGGCTTTGGGTCTATCTAAATCTTTAAATGATGAAATGTAGACCTATATGGATGGGGGCAAATGTATTTTTAGAATTAGAATGGCTTTCAAGTATTTCAGGAAAGAGTTACATCATCTATTCTAGTATAGGGGTTCAGTTGGCCCACCAGAATACCAGAAGGTCCTCCAATGGACCCAGATTGATAGAATAATGGGCCTGAAGGTCTTGCAGAAGATTCCATTTGGAGTTGCCATTGGAATGAGCCATTGTTATTATGAGAACAACAATGATTATAATGCAATGTAAAGTAGACAGGTAAATATTCTATATAGGTGGAAGGTGGGTTCTCAGAAAAATTTCCTCTGATGGGCTAAAGACGTCTGGTATCTTCTTTATGGTACCTTGTATATATATGTTCCCGCTTAGGTGCTCAAACCATCACATAACTGCATCTGTGTACGCCAAAGTCACGCCAATCACCGTGCTAGTCAATATGATAATTTGTAATCCTAATGCATACTTTTCAGACGTCTTACAAATTCTTCCTTGATTCCTCCTGTGGACTTGATGCTCTTGTATGTACCAGTTAATAGAGTTGTTCTCCGCTTGCTGAGGAGATCTTGAAATTCCATTAGAATATTGAATTACTCTTTGCCGAGCTCCAGCAAGAGAAGCTTCCCGTATGTCATTCTGACAGATAAGATGTCATTCTCTGTCTAAGCTGTCTTTAAAAAAATAAAGTGTGGAGGAAACTAAAGGAGGAGTCTGAAGCGATAAATACGTTGATGCTAAAAATTCGGAAACAAAGGATCTCAGATTATGGATTTTTCGATACTGAATGATGTTTTTATATTATAGGACATTGTTACATTTCCACTAAACATAAGCTGAGATATGGAATAGATGATCCATCGCTTCTATAGAGCGGAATTACTATTGTATTATCATGGTTTTAGTTTATACTGTAGCTATTTATTTTATTACTGGCAGTTTCAACCAAAATTTAACATTTTGTAAATTAAAATTTTCTTTCTTTTTTCTATGGAACTGATATTTTTATTTAAGGGTCCATTTCGACATTGGAAAAGGAAAAGGAATTGAGATGGACCTCGGCTTTCTGGCCTGGTAAGGTGGTGTAAATCCTCACTTTACTGTTTCCCTGTGCCATAGATACGCATTGAAGGGTTAAGGCCTAGAGATGAGCGAACAGTGTTCTATCGAACACATGTTCGATCGGATATCAGGGTGTTCGCCATGTTCGAATCGAATCGAACACCACGTGGTAAAGTGCGCCAAAATTCGATTCCCCTCCCACCTTCCCTGGCGCCTTTTTTGCACCAATAACAGCGCAGGGGAGGTGGGACAGGAACTACGACACCGGGGGCATTGAAAAAAATTGGAAAAAGTCATTGGCTGCCGAAATCAGGTGACCTCCATTTTAGACGAATAGTGGATTTCAAATCCGGGTCATATGAGAATGTGAACTTTGTGACTATGAGACAGGGATAGCTGTACAGGCAGGGATAGCTAGGGATAACCTTTATTTAGGGGGGAATGTTATTAAAAATAACTTTTTGGGGCTCTATCGGGTGTGTAATTGTGATTTTTGTGAGATAAACTTTTTCCCATAGGGATGCATTGGCCAGCGCTGATTGGCCGAATTCCGTACTCTGGCCAATCAGTGCTGGCCAATGCATTCTATTAGCTTGATGAAGCAGAGTGTGCACAAGGGTTCAAGCGCACCCTCGGCTCTGATGTAGCAGGCCCGAGGCTGCACAAGGGTTCAAGCGCACCCTCGGCTCTGATGTAGGAGAGCCGAGGGTGCACTTGAACCCTTGTGCACCCTCAGCTCTGCTACATCAGAGCCGAGGGTGCGCTTGAACCCTTGTGCACACTCTGCTTCATCAAGCTAATAGAATGCATTGGCCAGCGCTGATTGGCCAATGTATTCTATTAGCCTGATGAAGTAGAGCTGAATGTGTGTGCTAAGCACACACATTCAGCTCTACTTCATCGGGCTAATAGAATGCATTGGCCAGCGCTGATTGGCCAGAGTACGGAACTCGACCAATCAGCGCTGGCTCTGCTGGAGGAGGCGGAGTCTAAGATCGCTCCACACCAGTCTCCATTCAGGTCCGACCTTAGACTCCGCCTCCTCCGGCAGAGCCAGCGCTGATTGGCCGAAGGCTGGCCAATGCATTCCTATGCGAATGCAGACTTAGCAGTGCTGAGTCAGTTTTGCTCAACTACACATCTGATGCACACTCGGCACTGCTACATCAGATGTAGCAATCTGATGTAGCAGAGCCGAGGGTGCACTAGAACCCCTGTGCAAACTCAGTTCACGCTAATAGAATGCATTGGCCAGCGCTGATTGGCCAATGCATTCTATTAGCCCGATGAAGTAGAGCTGAATGTGTGTGCTAAGCACACACATTCAGCACTGCTTCATCACGCCAATACAATGCATTAGCCAGTGCTGATTGGCCAGAGTACGGAATTCGGCCAATCAGCGCTGGCTCTGCTGGAGGAGGCGGAGTCTAATGTCGGACCTGAATGGAGACTGGTGTGGAGCGATCTTAGACTCCGCCTCCTCCAGCAGAGCCAGCGCTGATTGGTCGAGTTCCGTACTCTGGCCAATCAGCGCTGGCCAATGCATTCTATTAGCCCGATGAAGTAGAGCTGAATGTGTGTGCTTAGCACACACATTCAGCTCTACTTCATCAGGCTAATAGAATACATTGGCCAATCAGCGCTGGCCAATGCATTCTATTAGCTTGATGAAGCAGAGTGTGCACAAGGGTTCAAGCGCACCCTCGGCTCTGATGTAGCAGAGCTGAGGGTGCACAAGGGTTCAAGTGCACCCTCGGCTCTCCTACATCAGAGCCGAGGGTGCGCTTGAACCCTTGTGCAGCCTCAGCTCTGCTACATCAGAGCCGAGGGTGCGCTTGAACCCTTGTGCACACTCTGCTTCATCAAGCTAATAGAATGCATTGGCCAGCGCTGATTGGCCAGAGTACGGAATTCGGCCAATCAGCGCTGGCTCTGCTGGAGGAGGCGGAGTCTAAGATCGCTCCACACCAGTCTCCATTCAGGTCCGACCTTAGACTCCGCCTCCTCCAGCAGAGCCAGCGCTGATTGGCCGAATTCCGTACTCTGGCCAATCAGCACTGGCTAATGCATTGTATTGGCGTGATGAAGCAGTGCTGAATGTGTGTGCTTAGCACACACATTCAGCTCTACTTCATCGGGCTAATAGAATGCATTGGCCAATCAGCGCTGGCCAATGCATTCTATTAGCGTGAACTGAGTTTGCACAGGGGTTCTAGTGCACCCTCGGCTCTGCTACATCAGATTGCTACATCTGATGTAGCAGTGCCGAGTGTGCATCAGATGTGTAGTTGAGCAAAACTGACTCAGCACTGCTAAGTCTGCATTCGCATAGGAATGCATTGGCCAGCCTTCGGCCAATCAGCGCTGGCTCTGCCGGAGGAGGCGGAGTCTAAGGTCGGACCTGAATGGAGACTGGTGTGGAGCGATCTTAGACTCCGCCTCCTCCAGCAGAGCCAGCGCTGATTGGCCGAATTCCGTACTCTGGCCAATCAGCACTGGCTAATGCATTGTATTGGCGTGATGAAGCAGTGCTGAATGTGTGTGCTTAGCACACACATTCAGCTCTACTTCATCGGGCTAATAGAATGCATTGGCCAATCAGCGCTGGCCAATGCATTCTATTAGCGTGAACTGAGTTTGCACAGGGGTTCTAGTGCACCCTCGGCTCTGCTACATCAGATTGCTACATCTGATGTAGCAGTGCCGAGTGTGCATCAGATGTGTAGTTGAGCAAAACTGACTCAGCACTGCTAAGTCTGCATTCGCATAGGAATGCATTGGCCAGCCTTCGGCCAATCAGCGCTGGCTCTGCCGGAGGAGGCGGAGTCTAAGGTCGGACCTGAATGGAGACTGGTGTGGAGCTATCTTAGACTCCGCCTCCTCCAGCAGAGCCAGCGCTGATTGGTCGAGTTCCGTACTCTGGCCAATCAGCACTGGCCAATGCATTTCTATGGGGAAAAGTTAGCTTGCGAAAATCGCAAACTGACAGGGATTTCCATGAAATAAAGTGACTTTTATGCCCCCAGACATGCTTCCCCTGCTGTCCCAGTGTCATTCCAGGGAGTTGGTATCATTTCCTGGGGTGTCATAGTGGACTTGGTGACCCTCCAGACACGAATTTGGGTTTCCCCCTTAACGAGTTTATGTTCCCCATAGACTATAATGGGGTTTGAAACCCATTCGAACACTCGAACAGTGAGCGGCTGTTCGAATCGAATTTCGAACCTCGAACATTTTAGTGTTCGCTCATCTCTATTAAGGCCCTGTTCAGATTGCACTTTAAATGATAGCAGAGACACAATACTAATAAGGTTAAGTGCAGTGGATTAGTGCAAAAAGACTCTTTATTGTTGCATTGTTGTAATATGAAGCTCCTGGACCCCAGTGCAAAATCTATAATGGTGCCTCTAAATACCATGGCGTATTTTTTGTGAAAGAGGTACCCCTCAGTTTCCTATGCCAAGTAGTGATTGCTACTAGAGATGAGCGAACAGTAAAATGTTCGAGGTTCGATATTCGTTTCGAGTAGCCCCTCAATATTCGACTACTCTAATCGAATATCGAACCCTATTATAGTCTATGGGGGGAAAATGCTCGTTTCAGGGGTAGGCAACGTTCGATCAAATTATACTTACCAAGTCCATGAGTGAGGGTCGGGCTGGATCCTCCGAGCAGTCTTCTCCGTGCAGCGTCCCCGCGGCATCTTCCGGTTCTGAATTCACTCTGTCAGGCATCGGGCCTGGGCAGAGCCGACTGCACATGCCCGCACTACAAGCGGACATGCACAGTCGGCTCTGCCCAGGCCCAATGCCTGGCAGAGTGAATGAAGAGCCGGAAGACGCTGCGGGGAAGCTGCACAGAGAAGACTTCTAAAGGTAGTAGAAGAACCAGCATTGATTGGCCGACTGTATAGCATTCGGGCAATCAATGCTGGTTCTGCATCAAACTTTTCCATTTGAATAGCGAGTGGTACTCGATCGAGTACGAGTATTTCGAATACCGTAGATCAAATACTACTCGCTCATCTCTAATTGCTACCTTTGCATCCCCTATAGCTATGCCTTTGGAATTATGCACTGTGAATAGTTTTCATTGGATTATACCAATTTTGGCTAAGGCCCCACGGGAGGTCCCACAGCAATAAAGCTCTGCGGTAAAAACCGTGGCGGCAATGCATTGCGGTTCTTCCCACAGTGCATTAAACAGAAAGTTTGTGGAGTTTTCCTCCATGGACTTTCTGTTACAATTATACCTAGGAGGAAACCGCCAGCATTTTCATAGGTATAATTGACATGCTGCCATTTCCAAAACCATGTCAGCACGGCGTTTTTTTACCGCAATGTGGGCATGGGATTTGCTAGAATCCCATCCACCTTGCCTATACTGTAAAACACCATGATTTTTCCCAAGTTTCCACCACGGACAAATCGCCATGTTTCCATCCCATGGGGCCCTGGCCTAAGGCTAAAGCCCCACATTGCTTTTTCTGTTGCAGATTATGTTGCGTTTTTTTGAGCCAAAGCCAAGAATGGCTACAAAAAGAATGAGAGATATATAGGAAGTTCTCCCTTTGGTGCAATCCACTCTTGGTTTTGGCTCAAAAAAACGCAACAAAATCTGCAACAAAAAAAGCTGCGTTTCGGCAACATGGGGCTTTAGCCTAAATTGCCTCAGAAGTAGGGTTGAGCCGATCTTGACTTTTCAAGATCGATTTTAAAATCCGATTTCCGATCATTTTTCATTCGAACCCGATCTCGATCCCAATTCCGATCCCAATGCAAGTCAATGGGATTTTTTTTTATTAATGGAGATCGGATTTTAAAAGCAATCCTATTCACTATACAGCATGGAATCTAACAATTGTTAGAATCCACGCTGTGCAGTGAATCACTAAGTAGCCAGAGGATTTTTTTTTAATCCTCTGGCTACTTAGTCCCCCCTGGTGTCCACTTACCTGCAGAGATGGCTGGTCCGGTGCCCGGTGCCCTCCTTCTTCGCTTCGCTGCTGCTCCACGCTGCTCTTCTCCCTTCGCTGCCCCCTCCCTGCCAGGTTAGGAGAGTGTGGGCGGGTTAGCAGAGTGTGGGAGGGGAGATGTCACGTCTCCCCGCCCTGTACCCGCCCACACTCTCCTAAGCCACAAGCCCCGCCTACCTAGCACATTAAACACTAACCTGGGAGGCGGGGCAGTGAGGCAAGAAGAAGGAGGGCACCGGAGGAGCCATCTCTAGAGGTAAGTAGCTGCTAGAGATGTTTAGTTTAGCCTCCCATTCGAATGAATGGAGGCAGCCGGCGCACAGGGGGTTAAGGCTGTGTGCCGGCTGCTTCCATTCATTCCTATGGAAATGCAGCGGAGCCTTCACACTGAGTATACAGCGTATACTCAGTGTGAAGGATAAGCAAAGCATTGTGGGAAAATATCACCGATCTCGATCCCACATAAAAAGATCGTGTTCGGAATTCCAATCGCGATCAGGAAATTTTCTCGATCGCCGATCAGAATCCGATCTTTTCCGAACACGATCGCTCAACCCTACTCAGAAGCTGTACTGTACACTAAATCTTTGTGGAAGATACTGTATATATAGGAGAGACATTGGATATGTCAGTCTCACCAGAAATTGCTAGTAGTAGATTCAGCTGCGGTAAGGAATGAACATTTTTAGCATTAGCGCCCATGTAACATGTTTCCTCGAGTCGATGGAGTGAATGTGGATGGACTTTTATGCGCTGACCAGCGTCATCTTTCCATCTAGTTGTTGAAGCTTCGATACTAAATTTCCTCGCTATTCAATGTTTTGTAATTGTTTCCTATTTTGTCAAGGAACAGAAAGAGTGAGTAAAGTCTAAATGAGCACTTGTCATGCAAATTGGCTCTTGTGTTTGCCCCAACACTCAAAGATTTTAGCATATTCTTAGAACAGTAGTAATAATCTTGATGAGGAGCAGATGGAAAGTGACAATCCATAGGAACTTTTTTCAGAAAGCTTTCTGGATATGGATTCTAATAGCTTTGTTTAAAGAATGGTAATGTGTAAGCTGTACCTCCTCGGAAGCTGTTATTTTATAGGAGAAATAAAGTGGGATTGAATCGAAGATCCACAAGCGCCTGAAGAAGGATAATGTACAGAACTTAATGAGGAAGGTGACCTATGGGGCGCTATTCTATCAACATATTCTATGATATCATATAAGGTCATATGGCATATTATATCATAGCATATACATTAGCTAAGGGCATTATTATAGGCTTTATAAAAAACCAATGAGGTTATAAGAATAGTCCTACGTAGCTGAAAAATATAGAGCGCAACGTATTCTGAAGCCAAAGCAACCATTGGGGAACCAGTGGTTTCTAGAGATGAGCGAACAGTAAAATGTTCGATATTCGTTTCGAGTAGCCCCTCAATATTCGACTACTCGAATCGAATATCGAATCCTATTATAGTCTATGGGGGGAAAATGCTCGTTTCAGGGGTAGGCAACATTCAATCAAATTATACCTACCAAGTCCACGAGTGAGGGTCGGGCTAGATCCTCCAAGAAGTCTTCTCCGTGCAGCGTCCCCGCGGCATCTTCTGGCTCTGAATTCACTCTGCCAGGCATCGGGCCTGGACAGAGCCGACTGCGCATGCCCGCACTATAAGAAAATGGCCGCTTACAGTCAAAGCGACCGTTTTCTTGTAGCGCGGGCATGTGTAGTCGGCTCTGCCCAGGCCCGATGCCTGGCAGAGTAAATGAAGAGCCGGAAGACACCACAGGGACGCTGCACGGAGAAGTTTTCTGAAGGTAGGAGAAGAGCCAGCGTTGATTGGCCGACTGTATAGCATTCGACCAATCAATGCTGGTTCTGCATCGAACTTTTCCATTCGAATAGCGAGTGGTACTCGATCGAGTACGAGTATTTCGAATACTGTACTCGCTCATCTCTAGTGGTTTCCTTTCAGGGCATACTGTTTCTACTTGGGGAGATTACCCCTGGCATTAGGAGCCTTAGGGCGGGTTCACACCTGCGCCCGCTCTCCGCTTTGTGGGTTTCCGTCTTCTGCCAAGAAACTGGACAAGAGACGGAGACTGGAAGTCAGTTTTCAAACCCATTCATTTTAATGGGTTTGCAAAGTGTCCGGCCGTGAGCGTCTTCTGCCTCTCCGCAGCAAGACCAGCTTTATTAACCGGACACAAAGTCGGACATGCAGGACTTTGATTCTGGTTAAAAAAACGGTTTTGCCGCGAAGACCAGAAGACACTCACAGGTGCTCACGGGCAGACACCGAATGCCGGGTTTCGGTCTCCTGTCCAGGTTGTCGGGCAGAAGATGGAAACCCACAAAACAGAGACCTGACGCAGGTGTGAACCCACCCTAACAGGCAATGATCCCTGGGAAAAAGGTATGCAAATTAGCTTTCCTCCTGAAGTAAGAAATGTCTCTATAAAGTCACCTGTATACAAAGAGAATCAGTACACATTGGGACTGCGCCAATGGCTTCCCACCCAAAACAATGACTTGTAGACTTACCCATTCACATGCTTATTTAAAGGGAATGTGTTGCCAGCAAATGACATATTGTTTTCAGTACTGGGCCAATTTCTGGTTCAGGACCAGACACATTTTCGGGTTTTTTGTATGTGCGGTTTTGAGGGCTGTAACGTCTTTATGATTTGCATTATTCAACTCTTATACACTTGACAACTGTGAGCACCAGTGTGCTGATAAGTGAGGTACTGCTGCAAAGAAATCTCCAACAGAAAACAAGAAGGCTCAATGTATTAAATTGTCTGGTAGGAAAAGTCAGAACTGCAGGATTTTTAGGATTTTTTTTTTTTTTTAAAAAAAAAAAATAGAGATAATAACATGGAAATTTTTAAAAAAAACTCACCAAAAATACTTCAAAATATTTTTAACATAAAACTTGTTTAAAAAATGGTCATTTTCTGGCAACACCCCCCCCCCCCCCCCATCATCGCTATAAGATCTCACAAATCTCCAATCTGAGAAAATTCTGTGACATTTACCTTTTAGTAGAAAGGTATTAACTACCAGGGGAGAAAACATGGTAAATACTATGGGACCCGGCCATTAAAGGGATTAACTCCAACTGTTGGAGGATCATCACGGATGCTTAGTAAGTGGTGAGAATGATGGACAGAAAATTAACATTTAAAGGTGATGGGTCTTCAACTATATCCACTATCCAAACGAATGGATGGCCAAATAATACATGGATGGGTTGATGAGTTGATCTTTGTTAGTGGCTCTCTGTCCTAGCTAATAAAAGGGGTTTCTGGTGGAGACAACCATTCATAATATCCATAGGCTTATGTGCAACCCCATTAGGGTACTGAGTTAAATGGGTTGTCCCATCTGAAGGATCTTATCTATACTGACAACTTATGTAAATTTGAAGACTTTCCTATATATTGCCTTAGAAATGCTGCTTTGTTTGCCTGTTATGTTACCTTATTCCTCCCATTGCACGCCGTTACCATGATCATGGACCTGTGAGATAGGACAAGTGAGGTCATTTACTCAGTGCTGGCAGGACAATCAGTTCAGCTAATTGCAGTTTGCTGATAAAGCCCAGTCTGTTATCTCTCTATGTAAACACACAGATAACACTGAGCCCATTGTGTACAAGCATCTGCATATTAACTGATCTGTATAAGTATTGTGATACTTCAGTGTCCTGTTGAGCAAAGAGTTGTTATGTCTCTGAAAAATTAAATTTCATAATAAATTCATAATAGTTAAAATATGTCCAGTTCCCTCTTCATGTCTGTTACATGGTCACTAGCTTCTCATATGACTCTATGTACATTGTAGCCTCAGATCCCCCCTCCCCCCATCGCTCTATAAGGTGGACCAACCACAAGTGGTGGAAGAATGTTTCAGACCAACAAAGCAGTGTGCATAGAATCGTTAAAGAAGTTGGTAGCCATTATATACAAATCTATACTGGACTGGGGGGGGACCACGCCAGAGAGATTCCAACTTTAACTATGCATGTATTGTGAAATCTGTATTGTCAGCCGGAGGCTCACTTTAAGATTTGAGGACTCTTCTGAATTTTTTTTTTTTAATAACATGATTTCTTAAAGCTCTTATTTTACCTTCCGCAATCTTCACTGTCAGCAACTCTGCAGGAAACACACAAAACGTACAACGCAATAATCGTTCTCCAATTTTCTAACCATCGTGATTTGTCTACGCGGCGGCATACATAATGTAAACAACGGCGTTAACATCCTAATAAAACATTCGCCTGGAATATGTTATCCGCAGGTGCAACACCAGGAAGTGAATGAACGACTCTTTCCCTATTTACATATCCCCTCCCACCGTCTGCGATCTAATCCGTGACCACGCTGGGACCTTACTGCACCAAACCTACGGGCGTAACTTTGTTTCGGAGCAACACGTCCTTCACTTCTCCTTACCGTGATTGGCCTGAAAGTCGGAAAATATCCAAACAGATGGAATTCGATCTGCGCCTTGAAATTTGCAAGGTCTGAATTCAGGTCTCATGTTTTCTAAATAAAAACCCAGTTGGGGAAAAAAATGTGTTTTACTTATAGACTCCTAGTAATAACGGTATGTAAATTTTGAAATATGGTCCTTTTACTATTCAGTTATGAGGCAGGCTTTCTGCATTCATACACATTCATAACATTCAAATTTATAATGTAATCTTACTTCCCTTTCCATATTTATGAGAATTTTTGATGGGTATTTTTTATGCGATAATATCAGGCAGAATGCTAACCCATTGCCTAAAACCACTGTAAAGTCATTCAGTTACATAATTGACATCGGCATATTCTTTCATTATACAAGATTTAGCATGCATCTGCTCCGAGATCTCTTGGAAATAGATGACTTTTTCTGCATTCCGTATTATCAATTCAAATTAGCCTCGATTTCCTCAAGCTACTGTATGGATTTTACAGTTGACAGTAAGGAAAAACATTGAATGTAATGACTGTCTTAAATTATTCAGGCCTAGTTAAACCCAGTTCAGTCTGATCTAGAAAGTGAAAGGCGGAAGGGATCGGGGAGGGGAGCCATATTATAAAAACCAGCCATCTTTACAGTGAATTATAGGTATGCCATCTGCAAAAAGCCTGGAAGTCTTTAATCAACAAGAAAACTCTGTCATATTAGAGCACATTCATTTAGTTAGTGTAATTGGGTTCAGAGAGAGGCTAAGCAGAAAAGTTGGGAGAGACGGTGCATTTATCAAGTTTATCTTTTGACAAGATGAATATCGAGACTTTCCCATCCAGACGGCTCGGGACCTCTGCTGTGGAGTTATTCTTACTGGTCACCTTCAGAAAACTTACTTGCTAGGTTAATGGTGGAGAATGCAAGTCACGTGGGCTTGCTGAAATGCTTAGGCAGGCTGGGTAGAAAAAAAAAAAGCTCCGAATAAGAATGCTTTCAGGAATAGAAGAGTTAATAGTTTTATTTTTGTCAATTTACAAAATGAAATGAAAGCACAATGAGAAATCAATATTTGGGGTGACCTTTGCCCAACAATTCTTGGTACACTTGCACAGTTTTTGAAGGAATTTGGGAAGAAGGTTGTTCCCGCCATCTTGGAGGACTAAGCACAAATCTTCTGTGGATGTAGGCTTGCTCCAGTCCTTCTGTCTCTTTTGTGTAATACCAGACAGACTGGATGGTATTGAGATCAGAGCTCTGCAGGGCAACACGGTGGCTCAATGGTTAGCACTGCAGCCTTGCAGCGCTGGAGTCCTGAGTTCGAATCCCACCAGAAACAGCATCTGCAAGGAGTTTGTATGTTCTCCCCGTGTTTGCATGGATTTCCTCCCATTCTACAAACACATACTGATAGGGGGAAAAAATGTATATTGTGATCCCTATATGGTACTCACAATCTACATTTAAAAAAAAAAAATCGGGGCTCTGCGGGGGCCGGATCATCACTCCCAGGACTCCTCCTCCAAAGAGCAAAGGTTACACCAAATATTAATGGGATTTACAGTTCTCTTTTGCGCATTTATTTCACTTCCTTATTTGACAATAATAAACTACAAACACTTTTATTTCTGAAAGCGTTCTTTGAAGAATTTTGTCTGCAAATGTTTAAAACTGGACCACACTGTATTTATGGAGAGAAAGGTAGAAGATGATTTAGAGTTACACTAATGCTAGGTTCACACCTGCATTTGGGTTTACGTTCGTGGGGTCCACTTGGGGACTTCATAAACAAAAACCTAATCCACTTAACAAAGTGGTTACCTGTGGACCCCATAGACTATAATGGTTTCCGCCCCATTTTTGCCAGAAAAATGCAGAGAAGACTTGCAGGACTTTTCTCTCTGAATGTTTAAAGTGGAATGGGGAGCACATTCCCCAAGTGGAGATCAGGTGCAGGTGTGAACCTAGCCTAAGCCTGTTTCATTTCCTGTCTCTTTCAGTGATGAAGGTTGGGCAACGTAGGCAGCTGTCTAAGGTTAGGGTGGACAGCAACAACATTAAAGTGGGATTAATAATACAGATTTTATAACAATTTTTCAAAGAGCTGCAGAATATGTTGGTGCCATATCAATAAAATTTATTATTATTATTATTATTATTATTATTATTATACACCAACATATTTCACAATACTTTATCCATTATTATTATTAGTAGTATTAACTAACATCTGCCCGCGACTCTGTCCGTGTGTCGTTGGTGACAACCCGCGTATACGCCTGCAATTGTTCCTGGCGACGATGCACCTGCGCACGTGTTGCGGCTCTGCTTCATCTGCGCATATGTGCCGTTTCCCCAGGTGTCCACCGTGCCCCCTCCCCCCCCCCCACTGCGTTTGTGTGCCCCTTCCTCCCATGCGCCACATCTGGGTATATGCGCAGTATACCCAGGTGCGGTCTGAATTCCTCCATCCTACTCACGCTACCGGGCCACACAATGCGGCATGTTCGCCACTCTGCTGACCAGTGGATCACCACCATTTTCTTTAGGTTGCCCAAAGCCTGGCTTCAGCTGCTGTTAACCCTGCCCACTCCACCGCGCCATCCAAACCGAGAACGGCTCAAGGGCCTGGGATGACTTCATCCCAGGTCCTTCAGCCATGCCGGTACATACGTTCGGTGCTTACGGCCGTGAAGTCCGGGCATTTACCAACTCGGTATGTAGCCTATATTTGATTCCAGATCACAATGTATGTCTGTGTGAAATGTAACCCAAATCCGTTCAGGCGTTTTGGCGTGATTGAGGACCAAACATCCACAAACTTTCACATTTAGAATATTAGTAGGATCACCAACATATTCCACAATACTTTACAATCATGTGCAGATAAAATGAGACATCACAGAGTAATAAATCAATCCACACAATAGGCTTGTTCTCTGGAAGGAATAGTAGATGAAATCAAATGAAATAAGGCAACCAAAATAATGTTTTAATATTATTCTAGACAGTGTCTTACTTACACAAAGCATCAAAGCACAAATTCCATTTACTTGTACAAAATATAAATATAGTTGTGAAATATTCATATCCGCCTACACATTGATTCAGAAATATGATATATGATATATAATTGTATATTAAGAGAGACTATTGATCTCATAACACCACAAACGGCCCCTCCATATCAATATGAGTTTAGGCACTAGTTCACAGCAGGATACAGAGAGGACCCATAGTATATAATGGAGGTTGCACATACAGATAAGGCTTCTATATAATGCAGTTAATGTTCTTTGCATCAATTGATAATTTGGCCAAAATATTCACGTCAGGGGTCCTCATTGTGATGCAAATCTGTACTGGAATTGCTTCCAATTTACTGCCGTGCCTACTGGATACAAGGTGAAGCAAGAGGTCACTGCAGGATACAGCTAGGCTTAGTGGTATATGAAGGAGGCCACCGTAGATGTACAAGTGTATCATTCCTCTACAGATCCACACCAGTTTCTATTGAAATCCATAAACTGGTTCTTCCAGATCATTGATCTCTATTTCGGTTTCTAGTTGAGGGTCCCCCAAAACTGGATTTTGTATATGAGATATCTCCTTCGAGGTTTGGCTTTCAGTAGATGGGCTGTATAAATAAAGGTGATTGACGAGAGCAACGAAATGTTCAACCTTGGAAAGAATTCAAGGCTAATGTTTCAATTGGCAGAAAATATGGCAGTCAGTTTGTCCGAGAGTTACTTAGCTTTTACCTTGAATACTCTAGGCTTCTCAAAATAGTTTTAAAAGAGGAAAATAATGGAGCAGTCAATATACTGTATGTGGCTGTTTCTTTTTAGGCAGGTGGATGTAGGCTTGCTCCAATCCTTCTATCTCTTCATGTAATCCCAGACAGGCTGGAGGATGTTGAGATCACAGCTATATCATCACTTCCAGGGCTCTTCCTCCAGTGGTCACACCAAACATTGATGGGATTTTTAAACTATTAGCATTTTTACTTTTGAAAGCATTTTGATAGTCCACACCAGCCTAAAACTAGCATTTTGATAGTCCACACCAGCCTAAAACTTTTGCACAAATCATAAGTCTTTCTGTAAAAATAATGGCTTATTGAGATTATTTCATCCACATTTCATTCTCTTGTACACACAGGACGTATTCCATGAGATCTAATAGGTTATGTGCTAATCCATCCATAAACCCTAGTGGTAATTGACTCTCAGTTCGGGATCTTGGCATCCCTTATTGTGTCCCAATCTGGGCTCATCGGAGGATTGTGTGGTACTTTGGCGGGTTAGTCCAACTCTACAATACAGTAGAGTCCTAAACTTTGTGCTGAGGGGCCAAAACGTAAAGGCTCTCATTCAAATAGGAGCAAAGATATCCCAACCCTGCCAATTTCAGTGGGATCGATGGGTTTTGGGTTGGGCCAACACACCCCTTAGAAGATGCCAAGGGGTAAAATCATTGGGCATATTGGCCAAACTAAGTGTATATGAATATGGGGGAGTCGTTGTGGATTACAAGTGGACAATCTACAGTATAATACAGTAGTGGTTAAATAGGTATTCCCTTGTAGACCAAGGTAGAGGGAGAGCGACTGCTCAGACCTTCATAGATCAGGAGAACGGTAGAGTTTTGGCCCCTGTTCTGTATGGAGAAGTGCTTTGAATCGGTACATCTACTGCACCATTCTTTTCAATGGGAGCAATGGACACCCCTGAGTGTTGTATTTCATCTATGTTGGCCCTTCCATTGAAATGAAAGGAGTGTGTTGACACGACCACCAGACCACTCCCACCCATCTTAATCTAATGTACACAATGGCGATTTTTTTTTTCCAGCTTGGAAATTGCCACAGGGTACAAATTCTTTGTGCAGATTTTCAGTCCGGATTTCACCAATTTCACTGAAAAAGGTGAAATTAAAACCAAAATTCACAACTGATCCCTAGTAAATTCTATATGCAGATTTATTACTAAATTATCATTGACCAAGAATGTAGATTACAAAGACTTACTCGCGCTCTCAATAACTTATATATTTCCCAATTCCGAGAACATTCTCATAGAAAAAAGTTACAAAAAATAACATGGCAAAAAACACAAAATTTTAAAAAATTAATTGTAAAATTTACAAGACCTGCCCTCTATGTAAAATATGGTAGACGACCGATGACGGATCCCTATCGATTATAAGAATGGTTGGCTATATCTGGGCGCCAAATAAGCAATCCAATGTAGAAGACGGTCTCGATAAATACCAGGTAATTAGGACGCCATGCTAAAAAAGAGCGTCATGTCAGAGCGGATTATGTTTTAATTGACTGTTAAACCGTCGAGTGCTGGAGACTTTATACAGGGCCTGCTCATCAAGAATCACTATGTGGCAAGAGTCCAACATGTACCACAGCGAGTCCAGCGAAGATTATATAGCCTAAGATGCCCAAGCCTTGCTGTCATCTTTGACCCCCCAATCCTGTCCTTTCACAACTAGACGAGTAATCATACTTGATGTAGATTTATGTGCTCTGGATACTGAAAAGCCAAACGCTCAGGTCCTATTAATAATGACACCTGCTGCCAATAAAGGCACAACCTGCTATATATAGTACGGACTATATTACTTATAGTGGGAGTATATAGAAGCCTGCAGAGTAGTAGTGTGAACTTCTGGATATTTCATTAGAATATGGATTTTGCATATTATATTTAATGGCTTAATCTCTATTATTCACAAACGGTATAGTATAGACATATAAAATACCGTATACAAGTGTAACAGCAACTAGTGTTCACTTTCTGTCCTGTAATATAATAGGACAGCTTCTGTAGTCTGCACTTTTCACAACCAATTTTTTAGTGTTTCGATGCATCTAAATTGAAAAATTAAGCGACTTTTCAATAGTTTTTATTAAAAAAAAAAAAAAAAAAAAGGATTTCACTGGCCTATACTGCATTTTTTATACAAACAAACCCAGTGTAGTCTGATCTTACCAAACATGTATTACCCACAAGTGGTATAGTATATACACCGTGAGAAGGTGACAGGCAGGTTACTGGAGTCCAGATATATCAGCCCCAGGTTTCTGACATATGTGTGGTCCAGGGTGGCTCTAGAGTAGGCCTCAGCTCAGGTGTAGATCCCGGGCTCATGGGCCAGAAAAAGGCTGCAGATCCTGCATTGCACTGCAGTTTTAAGGGGTGAAACCCTGAATCCGGTGAGACAATGTGGCGCCTGTTTTGTTCATGTGCCTGTTAGTAAGCCACACGTATAGTTAGGTTATCAGTTCTGTTTAGTTAGTTGCTCAGACGAGCAGTTTTTTTTTTTTTTTTTTTTTGTTTTGCCTGAAGTTAAGGCTGTATTTTGTTTTGCTCATTTTGTGCCTGAAGTCAATGTTTATTTATTTTCCTGTTTTTTTTCAAAATAAACCAGTTTGCTACATATTTTGTGTCCCTGTCTTGACTGTTTGGGTCCACACCACTGCTTGTACCAAGCTAACTTTCCCGCAGCACTTAAAATATACGAGTGTATCAGCAATGAGTTCAAACTTTCTGTCCTATAGTAAAATTTGTCAGCTTCTGTAGTCTCCACTTTCTGCAACCAATTTTTTATTGTTCCAAACCATCTAAAATTTGGCAAATTTTCAAATATATATATATATATATATATATATATATATATATATATATTATTATTTTTTTTTTAATCTTGGTTTTGTGACTATACCGACTTATATTGCATGTTTTTATGGCAATAGACAACAAATAAACCCAGTGTAGTCTGATCCTATCCTATGTACAGTATGTGAACAAAAATTAGGGAAACAATGATGGATAATATGAATAGTAGGACTAGTAGGAACACGTCATGATTTTTGTGGTTCTCCCACTCCTGAGGTTCCTGGTATGAGCTGATTGGTATGGGTGCCAGGTGTCAAACCAGGGATAGTGCAACTTCCCAGGTTTTGAGTGATGAGATTGTATACTAGTGGCACCAGAGCACAACTTACTACAGGCATTAGACCATATCACTAGTATCATCAGTAGTTAACAATAGGGAAAAGCCATATAACATGACAATATGTTTAACAGATGGTTCCCCTTTGTAATACTTAGTGAGGCTCAACCCCACATGTTGTATTTGAATTGGCTTGTGGCTTGGTGTCAAAGTCTGAGAATAGTTGGCAAGCAAATTTTGCAAATCAATCCTGTCCTCGAATCGAGGCAAATTTGGCAAATCAAGCCCACCCATGATGCACAACCAATAAGTTGAACAATATCCCAAGTTTTATTCTTCACTTTACATAGGGAAATTTTGGGTTCTTGAGATTGTGTTGAGCAGTTTACTCATACAAGTCAACTGGATCCAATAGTGATTTGGTTGGATGCTGTTCACAACTCATCATCTTTTCAGCTATCCTAACTTTTATACAAGTCAACACATAGAAGATAGAAAAAATTTCTCAAAGGTATCCTTTTGAGGCCTAGTGTAGTGGGAATAGTTCCTCTAAGGTGGTACTCCATGATGATGAATGCACCTGAAGTTCCTCAAGGGCGGTGCTCCATGATGATGAATGCATCCAGAGTTCCTCAAAGGCGATATTCCATGATGATGAATGCATCCAGAGTTCCTCAAAGGCGGTGCTCCATGATGATTAACACACCCATTGTCATTGCGAGCTCTCGGCCAACATGGCTACCTACTTAGCCAAAAAGAATGTGGCCCCACTACTAATGTCTAAATTTTTGGATTTTTGGAGTCCATTTCAATGACGAAGACTGTTGCAAATGTGAAGACATTGGAGACGAAAGTCTACATCTCCAGCTCGCGGTAAGAACTCTTTGACATATGGGCGGTGGGAAAGAGTTAAATTGACAAGGTATATTACAATTTTCGTAAAAAGACTGGCGCTGTCAACGCACCAGCTTGAGAGACTCATCTTTCTGTAATTTATCAAGTTCTTGTAGCTCATCAGCAGACGGATTTGCAACCAGCGCCATAAAATGACCTCCCGCGGGCTGGGGGAAGATGTAGGAAGTGTCAGTCGTTTGTTTGGATTTGTTTGACGTTGCAAAAAATCCATTGTCTACAACTGATTGTAACTTCTCGGATCATTATCAAAATGCAGTGGCAACAAATATCCCGCTTTGGTTGCAACTTATCTAACAGAAGTAAATTTGTATCATGTAACCCAACAGAATGTCACCGCTTACTCGGAATTGCTTAGTTCTACTGAATGTGTTAAAAATCTCAATCTGACAAATGACACCTAACTGCAAGTTGGATGTACCGGCGTTCCCATTGGGTGGTCATTTGTTCTGCTTTTATTCCATACCACAGGGAAAAAGTAAAATGACAGATGTCAGTTCATGCCTAGAGGAACTGTATGCTGATCTAATTGTTAAATCCTTATGTCACAGGGGTACGCGTTCTCATTTTACCATCACTATTTACTTTTTCCCATTGCTAGAAAATGCACAATGTTCCAGATAAAGTCTATAACATAACCGGGAAAGATATAACGTGAGAAACATGAAAACTTTAGAATATAAATATAATAAAATATAAATATTATAAATATAATAAAATATATAATAAAATATAAATATTACAAATATAATAATATTAATAATAACAATAATAAATATATAATTATATATAATTATATATTTAAATAAATATATATATATATATATATATATATATATATATATATATATATATGTATACTTTAATTACAGTTTTACTCATCATCACAATATTACAAGCTAATATCTCTAATACGTACAATTCGGATCCAAAAAAATCCAAAAGAGTGAAATAATTATAGACATTAATGGAAAATCTTGGAATATTCTTTATGGAATATTATAAATTAAATCTGTTGTCTTGGGTTGTCTTATTTAGGAATTTCTGGCCAAGTCATAATAATTCATAATAATATCACCAATTTTTTTTTTTATTATTATTATTTATTATTTATACCATTATTTTTAATTATTGAACTTGATTTTTTATTTTATTTTAATTTTTTAAATTTTATTTTTATCTTATTATTATGTTTTCATTTTGTTTTTCTGAAATTAAATATTAAGCAATTTAAAAAAATAATAAAAAAAAAACCTCCAAAAGTTAGTTTTGGGTCTACAGGGCCTATACTAGCATGTATGTTTCTTTGGTAACAGAACACAAATATACCCAGTGTAGTCTGATTCTTTCATATGTTTGTATTAGGGAACAATTAAGCGTATTTTCTGCGGGGGCCGCCATCTTTCCTGAGCTTCCCCTTTTACTGATATTCCTTACAGCAGTTCGACGGCCATAGGCTGTAATAATATGGAGATGACACATTGAGGTCTATGGATACATTTTCTAGACAGGGAATGGAGTAGATAAACCAACCACCCCACACCCCCATTCCCACCACTCACACCCCCGACTCCAACTCCCCCCCCCACACACACACACACTTTACTAGCTTTGGCAATGCCAAATATCTATTCAGATGTGCCAATAAAGCTTGTTTGATTTGATTTGATAAGCCATGACATAACCTACTGTCAGTAGTGGATGTAATGATGGATCAGTGGTTCCAGGTTTCCCTGCTCTGGACTATATGAATGACTCCCCAGAGTGATATTTTATTGTACTTTACTTTACTCCAGATTATAGACTTGCTATACAGACATTAGATTCATTCCGGCACTAGGGGTTTCCTGTTGGGGAATTTTTATTGTTATATTTTGTTACCGCAGAATTCTTTATTTTTTTCAGTTTCTGTAACTGAAAATTGGAAAATATTTGCAATAAAAAAAATCTGATTTAAAAAATGATGGGTTAGTTGTATCTAAAAGGGTGTTTTCTTCTATTGTAATGCTGCCTGTCTAGTCTTGTTTGATCTAAATGAGGTGATTTCTGTAAAGAAAATCCCTACATAATTTGCAAGTGAGAGGTTATTATTAGGCTTAGTGGCTAGAGTGAAAAATGCAAGATTTAACTATTAGCCGAAGTAGTGCATAGATACAAATAGAGTGTCTAAGTGGCTGTTCACATCATGTTTCGATCATCAGTTATTCCACTTCTCCTTATTGAAATGACTTCATGCATTTTAAGGGGGTGTTCCAACTAATTCTCCCTACCCTTCAGAGACTTAAAGTAACATAATATACATACTCACCTCTCCATATGGATAGGGATCCAATGGAGAACCTCTTTTCAGGTCCCCATTTCTGTTGATCTGCTGCCCACTCATGAGCACATCAATCAATCCATGACTGTCCGGTGATTCTTATATACTGACCAAAGGTTATTGAGACCCAGGACCTGAATGAAGACTCCTCCAGCTCCCCAGCTAAACAGAGAGGTAATTACGCAGATTTTGTCATTTTATAGAGGACCTGTCACCATATACAAAATACTATGTACCATTCATCATTGGATTGCCGCTTTGGTCTTGAACAAGTTGGCGTTTAGGGTTATCTTTCTGTGCACCCTTTCGAAAGATACGTCTCCTGGAAACGTATATGTAATATAGCTTTAATTCTTCAAGCCGGTGGTAGTTTTTATTAGTGTTTCATAGACATACCAAAGGTTACCACCCACTTGGCGAATCAGAGCTAGTTTACATACAACATTGCAGGGGCCGTAACTTTGGAATGGGCAGATCATGGACAGCACACCATCGGCAAATTCGCAAGGTTTGATGCGGTCTGTGAAAAGTACAGACTTTTCACTTCCGCAAAACATAGATCTGGTAATTGTGGGGAAGGTAGCTCAGTAGCAGCAAAGGTGTAGAGCCAACCAGCCAGAGACAGCAACACATAATCTGTAGCAAACAGATTTATTTAGAAAAAAAACTGCAAAATAAAATACAGCTTTAACTTCAGGCAAAAGAATGTTAAACAAAACCCTGCTCGTCCGAGCACTAACTAAACAATAAAGTACTAACTGTACATGTAGCTTACTACCAACCACATGAGTAAACAAAAATAGCACAATACAGTCTCACCAGACTCTCAGTGTGTCAGGACAGACCGAGGCGCCTCCTCGCTCCCAGGATTTGCCTTGCGGCCCAGTAAAGAGCCCAGGACCTAAACCTTGGCTGAGGCCTACACAAGACCCACACATAGGTCAGAAACCTAGGGCGGATATATCAGGAATCCATTACTCTGCCTGTCACCTTCTCACAAAATACAACAAAGACACAATCTAGTTCTGGAGGCTGTCGGATTATAACCAAGTGTCCACCATGTTACTTTGATTTCAATGGAGGGTTCTGTTCCGTCCATAGTCACAGAGCTGGATAGGACATGCTCCATAGTTATCAGAATGGAACAGAGCATCAGAGACCCACATTTGGTCACGTGCCTGGGGAAAAATGAGTTGGAACCTCAATATGAGTCCAAATACCCCTGTGCTAAATGTCTGCAAAATTAGACCTAAAATGTGTCTTCATATCTATTAAAACTTTACTATATCCGTATTATATGACATTATATAAAGTAACTCTCAAGGTAAAGCTTGACTTTAACAATCTCCGATCTAAGATGAAATTCGTGCACGATGTTGGTCCGGTGCTGTCGTCGTAGGCTCAGGGCATACAGAATTGTTCTGTGAGCGAATCCATAAGCCTCTCTTACTTTCCCATTGTGGATTATAGGCAATATTGAATTTTTTTCAACAGGGAAATAAGGTGCAGACATAGATGACAGGTTGTCATTTCCAAAAATCATTGGTTGTCAATCTCTCTCCCCGTAAATTTTGTTCCTAATATCATTTAAATCTTGTTACGGTGACTTATTGTCTGTATGTAGCCGCTGACAATACAATACCTGCTTGTCTGTGTTTAAACTGCTCCCTGGCTCCCCCTGGAGAGATGTAACACAGACATTCTGCAGCGCTCAGACTGGAGGATTTAAGTTACAGCTTCCTATAAATGTACCTGGCAATGTCTCAGCTCGCAACCGCAGATTAGAAACCGGTTTGGTGAAGACAGAAAAGCCAATGTCTTTACAATTCCTCAAAATAAAAAAAATAAGATTAAATTCTGTAGAAATTGCAGATTATAATATTATACGGGTGGCTTGATTTTATCGAGTGGATTTAAAAAAGAAATAAAAAAATTATTAAATAGATTGAATTTAGTTCACTGATGAATTACGCGCCACTGACCGATCTGTTCATAAAACACTGAGGGTCATGCATTGTCAAATTGTAGCATTCAGATCTATGGCCCTGTATAGCATAGATGAATGTCCCCAACACTGATACGCTCTTTATAGTACCTTTCTGTTACGTAGAATATATAGAAGACGCCAGTGAGGGTCCTTATCTATGATGTTTACAGGGGTACAACAAGTAACTTTTCAAGTTCTGGACTTGCCTAAGGTGATCATGGTAGATAAGGCCCCATAATAAACCTTGCTGTGGGCCCCTATTCTACCATGACCACCTAATGCAAATCCAGAACTTGAAAAATGGAAAATTATTTTGTTCTCCCATGTACACAGGGATAATACACATAGTGATTTTAAAGTACAGATAATGTATACAGTCATATCAGAGAACTGGAATGATACACACAGTGATATCACAGTACAGGGATAATACACACAGTGATGTCACAGTACAGGGATAATACGCACAGTGATGTCACAGTACAGGGATAATACACACAGTGATGTCACAGTACAAGGTTAATACACACAGTGATGTCACAGTACAGGGATAATACACACAGTGATGTCACAGTACAGGATAATACACACAGTGATGTCACAGTACAGGATAATACACACAGTGATGTCACAGTACAGGGATAATACACACAGTGATGTCACAGTACAGGGATAATACACACAGTGATGTTACAGTACAGAGATAATACACACAGTGATGTCACAGTACAAGGTTAATACACACAGTGATGTCACAGTACAGGGATAATACACACAGTGATGTCACAGTACAGGGATAATACACACAGTGATGTCACAGTACAGGGATAATACACACAGTGATGTCACAGTACAGGGATAATACACACAGTGATGTCACAGTACAGGGATAATACACACAGTGATGTCACAGTACAGGGATAATACACACTGTGATTTCATAGTACAGAGATAATACACACAGTGATATCACAGTACAGGGATAATACACACAGTGATGTCACAGTACAGGGATAATACACACTGT